>NC_041366.1:5640932-5940932 GCF_900634415.1 Cottoperca gobio
TGTTGAAATGTTTGTACGGCTCATTTGCCGCAGCTTGGAGGGATCATTAATGACTAATTCTGTCGTGCTTATTGTTGATGCATTCCCAGATATTTCTGGACAGGTGTGATTTGTAGTATAATTGCAGTTTTGCCCTCCATCGTCATTGTTTGTCTTGTGTGTCCTTCAGCTGAGCAACAGTGAGAGCACCCAGCAGCAGATGAGCTTCCTGAACAAGCAGCTGCTGCTCCTCGGGGAGGCACATAAGCTGTCCATGCAGGAGTTGCACCACGCAGGCGCTGATAATACAAAGGTACTGGCCAAGTCAACGCAAGAAGCGCTATTAGCTTTACTGTAACATCCTCTATCTAGATATGTCATGGTCATAATTATCCAAAGTATGAGGCTGCTGCATTAATTTGTGTGTGTCATTTTACTGCTGTAGATGTTTAAGTTTGTGCTAATGGTAACTCTTTTATATACTGTGGGGATGTTTAATCTACAGCAATGCATCATATTCTATAAGATCATCACATGTTTGTAGCGTCTCTGTCCTGTGAAAACCACGTATCTCTAAAAAGCGAGTTTCTCAGAAAAACAGCCGGTTTTCAGCTTTGAGACGATGCATTTTCCAGATTCCTGATCCAAGAGGCTTTTTAAATAGTTCATTTTGTTAAGAAGTAGGAGAATTTTCTCAACACATAAAAGAACATTTTATCCTTCAGTTTATCACAAACATTTAAAATCAAGACATCTGGAGATGAATGGTTTTACTGGACAAGAAGGGGATGAAGCATTGTAATCTGAAAAGTAACTAAAGCTGTCAATAAAAAAGAAAATTCTATCTATCAGACACACATATCAATTATAATATTATTATTATTATTATATGCCAGGGTGCAATTTTCTAAAGCTGTCTTCTAATCTCATTAACTTCTCCTTCCTGCACTTTGTTCCTGTGTGGACAATGACCCACCGCCACCCAGGAGGCCCAGATGCTGAAGCTGTCTTATAATAAAGAGGTGGAGACTCTGAGGCAGAGCCTGCTCGTGCAGGGTCAGAAACTGGAGGCGGCACAGCAGAGAGTCGCTGAGCTGGAGACGCACCTCTCTAAGAAGGAACACCTCATCGCCGAGCAGAAGAAGTTCCTGGAGGATGTGAAATGTCAAGCAAAGTGAGTATGAAGCGCCAAGTGCTCACAACAAGCTTCTCACATTCTCTTTGCCCACTTCATCTTTTTCCTCGTCTCTCTGTTGGCAGGGCGGAGCTGCAGGCCTCAGACAGCAGGTATCAGGCTCAGAGGAGAATCACTCAGCTGCTGCAGACTGAACTCCTGCAGCTCTACAGCAGAGTGGAGATGGAGGCTCCTGCCACCAGTTCACCACCAGGGGGCAGAGCTGACCCACACACTCTTGCTGACTCCAGGTCAGGCTCAGAACTCTTTTTAGTGTTGCTGTAGTGTTGTGTTACACTCACACATTTACCACACGTTTTAACTTACTTTAGCAATGGTTTATAAAGGTTCCCAACCTTTATAGTTTGTGACAGTTTAATCTGACCAGTGCATTCTTTTTGATGGGTCGCATACATAAGTCTATATTTGCGAGCGATTTACCCAAAGATATCTGTGATCTGTTGGGTTTTTTACTACTTTTTAGAAACTTCAATATGTAAAACTTACTGTATGTAATAATAAAAAAATATATATTGTAGAAGAGTCTGAAAAAGGAAACATTTTAGCAAAATAGTTTTTTCCTACTCGTTTTTAATCTTGTTAATTTAGTTTTTGTCTCATTGCTCACGTCATAGGTGTTTTCATTTTGCATTGTACTATATTAGTGAGAGCAGTACCATCAGCAAATTCATGTCTGCTTCAGATGTCACAATTGATATTTTTTAATAACTTCGAATAGGAAACATCTTCTGTTTGTCACAAAGAAGAATGATGAGCACCAAGCGATACCTGATAAATGTAATGCCTGCGTTTGTGTACATTTCTAGTGGCATTGTATTAATAATCATCATCTGATCTATCAATAGATTTCTTGAACCTTTTTCTTTACCTGTGAATATTTTGTCCTCCAGTGTCATGGTGGCAGATGGACAAAGCAAACCTCACACCAACGAGGAGGTGGACGATAGACCGCCATGCGACTACCCTCGGGGTAACGGCAGCACTTTATCGCCACGGCAACCAAAGGCGAGCAACTCTTCCAAGACGACAGCCAACTCCATCAACGGCAGTCAGGACCTGGCCCCGCCCCTGGTGCTGGAGCCCTCCCTGTCCTGTCCCTACGTCAACCCGCTTGCACACCTGCCCCCCTGCGACGCGCCGCTCACCGTGGGCTCCTACCCCAGCGCCAAGAGCTTCCTGGGCATTAGGGCTCGCGAGCTTTTCCGCAACAAGAGCGAGAGCCAGTGTGACGAGGAACAACCGCCAACGCGGCTGGCCGGCCTCGCCCACGGCCTGAAGACTGAGCTGTGCGTGGAGCTGCCCTGCCCAGGTTACATCGGCCCCGCACCTTCCCACATTCCGACTCCACCCCGAGCCCCTGCCCATGCCCCCGCCACTCTTCTCGCTGTGCCCACGAAGGAGCCCCCCTCTGAGCCCAAGCAGCGGGCCTCCAGCCAGGAAAGTCCCCGCAGGAAGGCAGCGTCAGGGTCAGGTGGAGGGCGGGGTCAGGCAGGTTCAGGACGCCCCCGGCAACAGCAGCTAAAGATCATGGACTATAATGAAACGCATCACGAGCACAGTTAGACCCACAGAACTGAGCCGGGACGCAGGGCGGAGGTTGAGAGACTAAAGTTTAACGATGGAGAAGAGCTACAAATCAGAAAAAGAGTTAACATGTCAGCAACTCTTTGGAATTCAGTGTTATTTGTTCCATTCCTCTGAGTGGACAACAGGATTTCCCACTTTGTTTTTCTACTTTTTTTCCTTATTTTTTCTACTGAGTCATTCCCCTGAAGAATTTTGACAAGGTGATAGGCATACAAAGTCAATGTGTTGTTACCAGTGGAGAAGCTAGTCGATCGAAGTTATCAAAAACTTACACATGACACTGTGAGTCTGAAGTTTAAATGGTCAGTTCACCCAAATTACAAAAGCCCATTGGGCTGCAGTTGTATCAGCCATGCAGATAGTTTAGCTTTAAACATTTTGAAATATGCCTCTCTGAGATTTCTGCCTCCACAGCCAGCACAATGGAAGCAGCAACTTGTCTTCTGAAATAGTGTCGCAATTACTTTGATAATCTACAAACCTTTCTGAGTTTTCATTGGAACTACTTTCTACTGAAGAAATAGTCCTTTAAAAAAGGTTTATAGTGAGGTCTGCGGTGTAATGGAGACACTATTTCAGTCAATTGTAAATGCTGTGAGCAACACAAATACAGCTTATTTCACCTCCATTGTTGGCTGTGGAGACCAGAATCTCCCAGACAAATAAAACAATACCACTTGAGCTTAGTGAGATTTCTTTTTTGTGGTTTGAGTGTACTGACTTTTTAAAATCTAAAACAAAAAACACCAGAAGAGCTAGAAATGTTACATATGTCACGATTATCTGTTAGGCATGCTTTGGTGTTGACCGCGGACCAAAATATGTTTCTGCTTTGAGAGTGCACGTTAAGCGTTACATCAGAGCTGTGGAGGTAAACCGTACGTAGGAGAGGTTTGGTTTGTTCTGGGGAAAACTTGGAGTAGACTGAATTGGAAAACTGACATTTCCATAAAAAACTCCTTTGAGTTTTTGTCCAAAATAAGTCTGGGGGAGAATGTGTTTTGTTTGTGAATGTGCAAGCGTGCAGGTTATTGAGTCATGCTGGTTCTCATATTTCAGCAAAGATGAAATGAGGAAAGTGTATGCCTTTTTATGAATTCCACATTCTGTTGTACCTTTTATGTTTTATTTATTCAGCCATGAAGGGCGCCGACAACGTACATATCCTAAATTTGAATCAGACCTGGCAAGTGATACAAGCCCAAGCTATAAAGAGTGATCATTTTAAAGTGCCATGATAACATTTGTGTTCTGATTGAACAGAAGTGTTTGTTTCTCATGTTGCGTGTACATTCAGCTGATGCAGCGTGGGAAACAAAACCAAAAACATCTTGTCCAATCAGGTTCCCTTCTGCAGGTCTGATAAACAGGGAGTTACTTTGTTTCTTCTGAGTATCAGAAGTAAACTCCGGCATCGAAAGTTACCTAAATCCTGTTGTCCAACGAGAACTCCTGCCGTCACTTCCTTTTGCCTCGCTATCTAAAGCATGTTCAACAATCCACTTTAAATGCCAACAGTAGTAACTACCGCAAACCAAGACAGAAGGTACAATCAGCACAAACTGAAGAAACCAGGACTCTGACCAGAGCTGGAGATATCTGGGATAAAATGGCAAAAAAGGAAGTTCTTAAAGCAGTGGCTTGTGTTTAACTGTGAACAATAAAGATCGTCTTCAATGTTTTGCACTACAATTCTGAGTTTTGCTTTTTACTGCCGCTGAATGTAAGCCCATCCATTTGTACCTCTGTGGAATTGCAGCATCAAGGTGTTTTTTCATTATGTCCAGTAGAGGTTGAGTTTGTTTTGGGGACTGAACACTTTCAGGTGTTTGTAGATTGAAGAGTCAGTCCATCCTCCTAAATTGTGTTGTTGGTTTACAGCTCGATAGAAAACAGATGAAAGAATTAAGGAGTGTCTGATGACATACAGGATTAATTTATTTGTGGTCAACACTGTGATATAAGGCCCAATTGGGTATACAAGCCCAGGTATAAGTATTAGAACAAAACAAAACAAAAGATTTAATGATTAATCAAATAGTCGATTGACCATAAACTATTTTGATAAGGGACTAATCATTTTAGACATTAGCTGCTTGTCCTTGTCTTATACCATAGTAAACTGAATATCTTTGTCTGGAGGCTCTGCTGCTGGGCTCAGAGGGGAAGCTTTGACACGGTTGGCGTAATTCAATGAAAAAGAAAGGGTTAAAACCAAGGTATTACATGTATTGTTTTGATATCTGTAGTAAAACTTAGATGTCGTAAAGGCACCGATGTCAACATTTTTCAAAGGACACCCTGTCCTATCCAATAAATCCCGACCGTCAATACATCACTATGCTGCTAACTACGACTGCTACTATTAAAACAAATGTTTAATACAACGATAACATGTGACACAATAGCGTACAGTAACAAGACATGTTATCCTATATGGCAATTGTGAAGTTAATTTATCAAGTATTGCTGTACTGACGCAGTTCTTGAAGGAATAGTTCAACATTTGAGAACATGTATCCCACTCTCATGTCTGTCCGTCCACTATGAAACACACTAGCTTAGTTTAGCATAACATTGGAAACAGCTAGCTACCCTGTCAGGGTAAACCAGTCCACCCACCAGCTGCCTACAGCGCGCTAATTAACATGTCGCGTGTGTTGGACCGCGCAGCTAAACTAAATTAAGGTCAAATATGCTAACTGCCTCGTGGCAAATATAATATTTAATGGACAGATATGATAGTGGTATCGGTGTTACTCTCTGCAGGAAAGCTAATAAGCATATTTCCCACAATGTCGTCTAAGTTCTTCCTTCAATAATTAGAGGTGAGTAGGACGCTGAAATGTTCTCATGTCCAACATTTCGGTTATGTTAGCAAAACAACAGACAGCAAATTAGCCAATTCCTGCAGTGCAGAAACATTTTAAGACAGAAAATCTATAGGCATACCAAGATAAAAAATATAGTGTGTATATATCTTAACTCAGAATTGGATTTACATGCATGGAAACAGCATTTATTTGTACGTCTATTTATTGGTATTTTAGTAAACAAACGGTAAACACTGCATAGCCTACAAATTATATAAACTATTACAAAATAGTACAGAATATACATATACATATTAAAAACAATAGGACATGTAAACAGTATAAATATTTAACAAGGCACAAGCTGCTTTACAATATGGTTATTGACGTCTCACATTAGGTATAGCCTAGTTGTTGTATCAAAGAGGATATTTATTGCCTAGCCTACATAATTAATGAAGGGTTGCTAAGTCTTAGAATATCTCAATGGAGCCTTGTAAAGTGAATTTGAGTTTTTCCAGTGTAATGTGTGTAGTGTAAGTGGGGGTTTGTGCCTATTTCCACTTTAATAGAATTGATCTGCATGCTAAAAGGGTTATGAACAGTGGAAGTGAGTCCTCTAAGAGGACTGTCCTCTCCATATACCCCAAACAGCCAATACAGGGTCAGGTTTTACCACTTGTCCCTAGATATAAGACAAAGTAAAAAAGATTGATTGGCATAGCCAGAACATGTGCCCCAACGAGGCAGGAAATGACTCGCACACTCACACAGAGGAGCTATATTAGGATACATATTAGAAAGCTTGACCTTTTTTGAAAGATGGATACGATGCAACACCCTGAACTCTATAAGTAAAAACTGAATTTCATATTGGTCTTATCAGTGTCATTAAAGATGGGATATGATAGTTTATCTACTCAGTGTGTGTGTGTGCTGCCTTTTTTGAGAGTTTGTGTCTGGGAAGAACGATGGAAAGCTGTTGATGGTTGTTTTAGTAAAAGATAGAATTGTGCTTGATTAGGGCCTTTTTCTGGTTATTGTTTTTCATGTCTTATACCAAAGACAGTTGTGCTTGAAATGCTTTCTCTTGCAATAACTTACAGGTTAATGTTTGTCATTTCTAGAATATACCATCTTTTCTGCTGACTTTCCAAAAAAAAAAAGGTAGGTCAATTCCTGTGCTAATTTGTTCGCACTACTATAATCTGTCTCCATGTTGTTTGTATTTTTGTTTGCTGTCCTGTTTCCACCAGAGGACACTGTTGCTCCAAAAAAACGTCAGACTCCGTAGCCATGTTGGGATCAACAGGTGAGACAAGTCTGGTAAATACGGTGTTACACAGATGATGATTGAAGATGATTCAGATGCTTAGGCTGTTAATGGTGCTGTCCAATATGACAGCAGAATTGATGTTATTGATTTGAAATGCTGTTGTGTGTTATTTTTCACAGTCGATGTATTTTTTCCCCCCAACATTTTAGTTTAGGAAATAGTATCGCGATTGTTGAAAAAGCAGAAAAACCTCCTGTAAAAACAGCAGACAATAGACCAAAACCAGCAGTATTATTGATGCTTAAACAAAAGTTCATCCAGGTTGATTTATACAATTAAATTGGTCGTATTAATTCATGAATGTATTTACATTTTTTCATAAAAATAAGTATGTAAAAAAACATGTAAATGTAAAACTTAACTGTTCGTTCAGTAACAGAATTCTGTCATTTTGTATTTGTATTTTTCGTCTGTGTCTGTATGTGGTTTGTGTATGTACATACGTGACTGTGTTTTATCAGCTCCCAATTCCCCGGGCCTTACTGTGAACTCTCATCCTGCTTCTAGGACTGAATCATTTTTTGTGAGTACAACCGACCAAGTATGATTAGTTTATCAAACGTGTGCATATGTATTTCACGAGAGAGAGTCCAAAAAAGGGGGGGGGGGGGGGAAGTGGTATGATTAATTTACCAGCATTCCGCAGGGTCAAGGAAATTGATGCAGGATAATTGGGCACACAGGGAATCCTTGGCAATTTGTGCTTTCAGACTCTACTTGAGAAATTAGATGTCAGTGCAAATGTGAAATTGCTCCTCAATGTTCTCAAAGATTCCATGAAAAATTAAACATAAATCTTAAGTATTTCCAGCAAAGGGATTCTTCCCTTTTTTATGTGCCAACTTGAAATGAAGCCCTGTGAAAATGATCTGAATGAAAGTGTGTGTGTGTGAGGGGGGGCGGGGGGGAAGACATCCGAGCTTGTGTAAAGTTAGGGCTGCACTCGGAGGAGGATGTCGGGGCTCTTGCTCTCAGTAAAATCCTCATACAAGAATTCATTAGATTCTTTTTGACAGGAAGTAAAGTTTGAATTCATCTGAAGATGTGTAATTATAATATTCAAGATATGTACACCTATAGCGCAAAATATAACTCAGACGCTGCGGTATAGCCTCGTTCTTTTATTATTTTTTTTACCTGGGATGTCAGTTTAGAAGTTCGACCGTACAAACATGCGACACATGTGTTCATATGAATTGAAATAAATTATACAGGAGTGAATAATTGATAAAAGGAGCATACATGTGTCAAGTTCGGGAGTTCATTGAGTGATAAAGTTGCTGTGTATGTTTTTAATTTGACAGAAGTTGGAACATTTTCATTTTGAAAAGCAGAATCTGATAAACCATCTGTTTTAATTCAGTTGTCATTAATTACATGTTATCAATTTGGCATCAATTACAAGCGATACTGAAAATTAATAAATTATCATCATCAGAGTCTGATCAAAACTTGTGTAAAATCTTATATTCATGCAAAATCAAGATAAACTGATCGCTTAAAAGTCTCGCTCCAAACTCGTAGTTATATTTAAATGTTAGTGTTTATTCCTCACGGACACACAGTGCAAAAGAAAATGCTAAACAAGAATATTTTTTGGTAAGCATACTACATACTGACACACTGGAAAACGGCTTCATTTGTCCTCATTAAAAGCTTAAAAGTCCATGAATAAATAATCATTAAAGATACTTTTTCCCCCCTTTCTTCGGCCTTATGCAAAATACACTCACTGACTAAATAAATATGCTCCATAAAGGCTGTTTAGAAGCGTGCCCTCCCCCCTCTACTTCCACATTTAGATAGCTGACATGCACCTAAAGACGAGATCCTACATTGGCTGTTTGGTTTTGGAGGGAAAAATTGGACCTCCGAGAGTCAACTTAATGCAATTAAGTGAGGATGATGAGTGTTTCTCTCTCTGTGCTGCTTGAATCAGTAAGCAAAGCAGAATCAAAACTTGAAGGCAAGAAGAAAAGAAAAGAGCGGGAGATGAGCGTGCATAGACCGGTCCCAGCGGTTTAATTATTTTAATTATCTCTCTTTCAGCTTTCCTAAAAAAAGAGGCCATTAAAGGATGCCCGTTTGGGTTAATCTGATTAAAAAAACAAGATGGAGGGAGAGATGAAAGGCTGCAGATGTCAGTGCTAATCAGGGGAGTTAAAACTGCTATTTGTGAACTGGGACGGTTGTTAAAGTGGGTAGAAAGTGCGTGCAGTGTGAGTATTTTTTTAAATACGTTTTTCCTCACTTCAAAACACCTCCTTCCTGCAGCCTCTGTTGATAAACTCCTCTCATAAATCTCCTCAAACTAACGCCATGTTTGATTCTCCGCAGCGCTCTGTAACTGTGCTGGCAGCAGGTCAGGCAAACACAGCGTGACTGGAGAGGAATGTTAAAAGTTTAAGTTTAGTCCCCAGTGATATGGCTTCGTTTTCGTAAAGGAAGATGCCATTTGATGAAGTGATGAAAGCAGCATTGGCAATTAGCAACACCAGAGTGAATATTTCTTAGATTTTGCTAAATGTCGGCCAATAAGACGTTATCGATTTAGCAGTCTGTGCTTTTTCATTCTGAGGCAAAAGATAATAATTAACTGCTTCTCATCAAGTCATTTTTGTTAAAAACGTAGTGTTACTTTCTTTCTATTGCTATTCTTTCTTCTAAGTCTTCTGCAGATTAACTCCTCATGCATTTAGCAAACTGTCTTATTCATGTTTGTTTTAATATGAATGAAGGTAGAGGCAGATAGGGTTGAGGTGGGTCTAACTCAAAGTCCAGCGAGTGACTTCCCACCTAAATCAGTCAGAATGACCTTTTTAATTCTACAGTATTTGTTTAGTTTCTGTGTTCAACACAGGGGCGTAAACAGATGTTCTTGAGCGTTTCAAGATACAGATGGTCATTTCTAAGGTTGCTCTCTAATGGAAATAATAATAAATAAATAAATATTCCCAGTTTTTTACTTGTTTTAATAAAATTCAAAACATTTAAACACCATTTTAATATTTCTATCAATTTTTTCAAATCAATTTTAGATTTGAGATAGAACTGACTTGATAAGATGATAATGCAGGGAGTTGTTGAAGTTCCTGACTGCAGAGCTTGACATTTGTTCAGGCAAGAATGAGCACAAAACCAGCACAGGTGTTGAGCCAAAGTATGGCGAGAGAGGAGGGGAAAGGAGAGGAGAGAAAAAAACAAAGATCTACTTTCAAACTAAATCAAGCAGAAGGAATGTCCTGAGTGTGTACAGAGATGGACGGGAGCCCATGCAATATTAAAGCGCCATGTCTGGCGATGCCAACCGTGCCACTCCTCTCCGCGGCTCCCGCCCTCCCGGCTTCCCGGCCATCGGCTCTTCCCTCAAGGTGACACTTCAAAGCGGGCACGCAGACGTGGCAGGCCTGGCTGTCGGCATGGAGCCAGCCCCCCACCCCCCTTTCCTCCTCTCTCTCTCCCGCCCACCACCCATTCTACCCCACTACCCCCACCACCGCCACCACCTCAAAGACACAGCTCCTACCCCTGCTGGGCCAGGTCAGCGCCAAGATCTACACTGCTCGCCGCCTCGGGAGCCGCTGTCAAAAAACACTTCGCCACAAGCTTAATTAATAACGGGCCATTCCTAATGCAAACCCTCAGAATCCGCAGCCTGTTTCCCTCCGATCCTATTGGTGAGTTCTGAGGCCTCGACAGAAGGCAGACAAGGAGAGGAGGGCTGGTTGGGGATGCATCCAAATCATTTGAATTTCGATGATTGGGATTCACATGCATTATTCTCCGCGCTTTATAACCTATTTTCTGTGTTGTACAGTGTGTGTGCCTGCCCGCCCGCCTGCCTGTCTGTCTGGGTGTTTTTTTATTTTTAAGATGTCTCTTTTCTGCAGATGATTGGAGACACTCGAACCAAAGAATATAGGGCTGCTGTCCTCTGCCTGTCTGACAGGTGGGGTAGGAAAAACCTAAATGTACACACATACACACACCCAGTCTGCATCAGCTGGGCCCAGGGCCCGTAATCACCTCTCAAACCTGGAGGGAGAATTTTACAGATCGATATTTGCCAATCCGTCTGCCCGTATCAACCTCAAATAAAAGCAGAGAGCAGGAGACAAGGCAGCACAGGCAGGTCGTGGGGAGGTCTGCAGCACCCCCGTTTGATGTCTGTGAAAGCACTCATCAGTGTGTAGAACCGGCCTCATCTCGGCACGCCGGGTCACCGCCGCCTCACCCCGAGCAGTGCACGGCTGATTGTCTCGCTGTCGGGGCGAGTGGGGTTGTTGTTTTCCGAGGTGAGAGGACGGATCTTTTCTGGCAAGCTGGGCTTCAGTTTTTAATAGGGCCTCAGCTCCGGCACCTCGCAGGCCCGCTCAGGCCGACACGCTGATGATGAGGAGGGAAACTCTTCCAAAATTCCCTCTTCCTCCTCCTGCCAGTCCTCAGCTCATGTTGTTACTGTATTTTTATTCACCGCATGTGCTCCTCTGTCTCGTCCGTTGCATTCTTGATGGACTGAGTGGGGGGGGGAAGTGCAGGCTAAACAACCCTGTGTGCCTCGAGAAGTCGTGGTTAAATGGTACACGGCTCGGAAACATAAGGTCTGCAAGTACGAGCTCAGCCACAAGAGCATTGCGGCATTTAGGGCAAGGGGCTGGTTACGTTAGCTGACACACTGATATAATTAGGTCATAATAAATAAGGGCAACGGGAGCGAGGGCGTGTCTCAACAGTGGTCATTAGAGAAACTACATATGTTGCATTTAAAAATAAATACATTTTAAAAAAGTCACCCGTCTACCTGGAAATACACAAACTTTCTATTTTTCCTGCTCGGTCTCACACACATTTAGTTAGTGTCCTACTTGCAGAGTCCTTATGAGTGTTGTTCTAAACCCCAGAAGCCCTGGCCCTTTAAGTGAGCTAACTGGGGTGGTTGTAGGCTCAAACCAACCTTAATTAGTACACTAACTGCACAGTAAGGGCAGGTACAAAGGCGAGCCTCCGCACTCCGCAGTTTCCCTCAGATTAAGCCTCTTTTTAGACGAGGCTGTAACCTCCCACAATGATGCTATAATTAACTTCATTAGCTTCTCATTCTCTTTTGGTTTTGGCAAGTGGGTGAGGCTTAGTTTTGGCCTCCGTTGAGATAAGAGTCGCAGAAATCGGTTAATCTCGTCTGTCTGTGTTTTATCTCCACCAATGTTGCTGTATTTCACGCTTGCTACCTGCTGTTCATCTTGGCGACATGCATGTGCATGAGCGGTTTGTAATGAGTCAGGCACCGGGTTTTAATAAGCAGAGCTTTACCCACAGATCCTTCTGTGATTTGCATCCATGTCGGACACGAGGCGTAAAGCGGGGTGATTGATTCATGGCTCGTCCCATTTTGGAGAGAGAGAGAGAGAGAGAGAGAGAGAGAGAGAGGGAGGCCGTAGATTTATTATGAAGCTCAGCGACAAAGGGAGGAAGAGAGTGTGCATATGTTAATCCGCTGGCTGAACGATGATCAAAGACGGGAACAAGCTGAGCCCTGCTGATCGCCTCGGGGCAAACGATGCTCTCCAAGCAGCTGGGAAAGTGTGCAGACGAGGAGTAAACAGATAGTTAGAAAAATCAATAGCTGAGGTTCAGGCCGTGGCTTGGTCTGAAGGTCAAAAGAGGCTGGTGTCTGCGGCACGTGGAGGAAAGTCTGGAAACCAGGGGCGCTTTTAGGCCAATTTAAGAGAAGTGATGTGTTAACAGCTGAGTTGTGTCTAGAAGAAAGTTCAAGCTGAGGTTACGGCTGCTCTGGTCAGCTTGGTGATATATAAAAAATAAAATAAAACACCATGAAAGTCTGGCTTGAATTCAAACATCTAAGGATTTGATTCATGGGCAGTGGCATGGCTGTGTGTTTGGAACGATGACCTCGCAGACGCTCATTTGGGTTTCAAAGGAAGAAGGATTTTCTTTTTAGTGTCAAAACACCCTGCATGGGACTCTTGTTCGTTATCTGTTGTCCCACCTTCTTCTTTAGACTGACCCAAAGTATTCCCACAAGGCCTCTACCTCGGCTACTCTTGCTGGCTGGCTGCTTTGGGAATTTGTGCCATCCGTGTGATCTCGTCCTCAAGGCTCATGGTTTGAATTCTGCAATTTCCATCATCAAAAAGATCCAACTCTCCTATATGTCCTCATGTGTATATTGTAGAAAGTCGGTCATCAAAGCAGTCACCTCACAGCTTCATAATCAACAATAGCTGTTGGAAAATAAAAATATTATCTGTCATTCATTAGAATTTCATATCTTTGTTTGGCTATAGCTGAATAATTAAGAAGACTTAGCTTTTTACCCCCAAGCTTTGGCGTCTTTTGACTTCCTCCACTTCTGAAGCAGATTGTTTTTGTGATTAGTCACTTTGTTTAATCTGGTAATGATGGCATCCCCTCAGGCTAAATGCCTGATTTGTGCTTACCAGTTTATTTATTCATTTGTACTTTTGACGCATTAATCTGCATAAACGGCGCAGAGCTCCACCAGGACCCCGAACGTCTCTCTGCACCTGTCAATTACAACAAATCTGAGACACCTGGAAGCAGCCACCCTGGTCTCGGAACCCTGATTGGGTTAGAAGTCTGCCTGTCAATCAGCCCTCATCTACCCTGTCCTGTCAGGGAGATGTTCATATTCAGCCCTTCATCTCTACTTCAAGACTGCAGCATTAATTGATCCGAACTGCTGCTAATTAGGATGGATGAGAGACCGGCAGTAAGACGGAAAAAACAGACTATACAGAATCTCACGCTACAATGCTCTTTTCATTCTTTTCTTTCTTTACTCGAGGCAGTGGTTCCTAACCTTTTTGGCTTGTGACCACTTGTGGTATATTCATATATTGTATATGAATTTCATATGTCTAAATCATTTAAAACAATGCAGTAATTCACAGGGGAAAATCAGATATTAGAGGGAAGCCTTACAAATATACTTAATTTTGTGTAGCAGAAAGATTTTGCTTTCCTATCCTGTTACTACTCCAGACCCCTTGTTTGGGTTGAGGACCGTTGTTTTGAGGGAACTTAATTCGTAAGGCAAACTTAAAATTGAGGATAAACTAGAAAGTACTAAGTGTGCAGCCATTCTCCAAATGTATCATTTTTAATTTGAGTCTGGACCTGGATTAGAAAACCCAATAGGCAAACTGATGATCTCTGAAATCATTAAGACTTTGTATAAATGGTGCTTATAACGCTGTATAACCATCAGGAGATGTGCTGGCAAACACTCCACCACCATCCGTGTGTGTGTGTGTGTGTGTGTGTTTGAATATGTGTGTGTGTGTGAATATGTGTGTGTGTGAATATGTGTGTGTGTGAATATGTGTGTAGCACATTGTGAAATAATTTGCTATTAAAGTGTTATTTAGTCCATTTCCCAAATGTGTGTGGTCTATACAGGAAGATTCATCTAGAACCAAGGAATTTGGTGGGGGGGGGGGGCAATGTTTCGTCTACCTCATTAACAAAAGTGTAATCAGTTGGCCTAAACTTAACTCCAAACTGTTGATACACATTGATCGATCAGTTTGCAGCATACAAAGACAACATTCATAGGTTTTGACCCAGAATAGTTTAACTGGATAAACCAGTCTGCCAGGAGAGTCGACAACAGACCAAACGTCAAAAGGAACCGGCTGACCTCTCGGGCTGCAGCCTGGCCATTAGCAATCCGAGGGTATGTTGTTGGACAGTCGGAGACCTATAATTTACTGCAGCACGGCTCAGTTAGCCCCGCAGCAGGCCTCTGGTTATCTGATGCAAATGTTCCCAAATTAAACGAAAGGGAAATATCAACAAGCTCTGAGTAATTGCAGCTGATAAAAAATGCATGGGGGTTGCGGTGCCCAACTCGCTTCCCGCAGACGCAGGGAAGTTATCTCTCATTACCCAAACCGTGATAAAGTGCACCGACTTCGCCATCAAGCAAAAGCAATGCTTTCAGCTCCGTCTAATAAAGGCTGCTACCTACCACGCACTTGTTTGTGAAATCCATTTGCAGCAGTTTGTTACGAGGAGAAATATTGTTACTGGCTGCAGCGATTAATTTTCTCTCTCTGTGCTTTGACGCTTGTCTCCGTAGTTAAAAATCCCTGCATATGAAGCATAGATGTTTTATTCATTGTAAAACTTAATTTATATACGAGTATGAATGTACACTACGTGAAGATTTCACACTAACAACCCCCATAGTACATTTAAAATGTAGAGTCTTGCAATTTTTCATTGGTGTACTGGGGATTACAAGTTTGTTTTCAACAGCAACTTGTCTTTGTGTTTCTTGCTGCGCCATAATTCAAGACCTCAGACCTCAATGCCACCTGAATGTTGGGAGTCAGGACGAGCTTTAATACAATCTGCCATGCAAAACAGCTGTTTGGCTCCAAGAAATCTGAATAATAAAGAGGATGACATGACGGCTGTTGTTGCGAGCACAGCAGGGGATCCAAACTCTATAAACCAGAAACATGAGACTAGATTATGAGGAATGGATGAGGCCGGTTTCATGGCAAAGATGAGCCGCTTCTCTGTGCTGCTTGGAAACTTGTAGTCTGTGGACATTTGAAAAATATTCAAAAGGTAAAAGTAGATGCGTTTAGTGCCTCAAGTTAAAAAATCTGGGAAAGGTCAGCTGAAACACGGTGCCAATGTTTCTGCATGTTTAGCCAATTTGCTAATTTACATCTGTTTTCAAAACCACATCTTTTTCAAATGTTTTTTTATTGCTCTCTTTTTAGCTCCGTTTGGTATTAAAATCAATGTGCAGACTTCAAATTTGTTTGAGATAAATACATAATTCATTGCAGTGAATGTCATTTCATCTTTTATTTGTGTTAACTTAATCTTGGCAAGGTAGCACAACTAAAAGCAGAACTTCTTTTATGTATTTAATAAGCCGAGGTCGAGTCATAAATTAGATAAACGTCCTTCAGGTCTCTGCTGACTTTTAGAATCACATCGTGTTTTAACCTTTTTACATTCAGAACTGTGTGAATAGTTTAGGGACGGTAAGGACCTTCTGTCGGTTGGTCCACCTGTTTGGTTCAAACATTGTACTAATGCCCAGTACTTAGGTTTATGACCACCTCCAAACACTTTCCCATCAGCCTCAGCGCTACTTTGTGTTGATTAACATTTAAAAATAGATGATGAACATAGTCAACCTGATTGCATTTTCATTGTGAGCATATTCACATTTAGCTCAATGCACTATTACAGCTTGACAGAGCTGCTAGCGAGGCTGTATGAGGTGGTGGTGATGGCCTAGTACGGCTTCCAAATACAACACCAGAAGGTTGTGAGTTCAATACCAGGCTGCCACCATTGAGCCCCTGAGCAAGGTACTTAACCCCGAGTTGCTCCAGGGAGACTGTCCCTGTAGTTAGTTCACTGCTCTGTAAAGAGCGTCTGCTACATGACCTGTAATGTAATGTAATAATGTATGTATATTTAAAAATGTTTTATATACAGTATATGTCATTATTATTACTTTTTAAATGTGTGCTTTAGAAAATGTTGGACAGCTATGTAAATCATGAAACCTGCAGAAACCACATTAATAACGTTCATTGTTCTGCTCAACCTCAGTGTTTTTAGTCTTCTAAAAACACTGTCAAAAGATGATCCCTTTTTGATGACAGATAACATTTCTGTGAACTTTGAGATCAGCATGTTGCCCATGCAGATGAAAGGATCATCAGCAATTCAGAAAAAAACTTCACTTCTCAACTAGGGTTAATGCTTTTGGCAGTGCACTGACGTCAACAGCTGTTCTCAAACAAGCCCTTTGATGACTCATTGACAGCAGAAGCTCCCGATTGCCACTTTCACTAACTGGGGAAATGTCAGCGTCTGCGCTCAACGGAGGCTGATCACAGTCCCTCTACAGCTCCCGCCTGCCAGAACGTGGCAGTGATGAAATAGTGCTGGTGTTAATGGATGTGAGGGCAATCTTGACCCCTCCAAAGAGCAAGCTCTCTGTCTCCATTAAAAAGGGCCTTTACTTTGGTCTGGATCAGAGCCTTGGCTCTATCTGTGCCACAGGGAGTAGCGAGACAAAGGTAATTGTACGCCTCCTCTGCCCCTCCACCTCCACCTCCAGGACTCAGGGGAGCGCCTGTGGAGGACACAGATTTTGAAATGGAGAGAAAACGCACACAGACAAGTAATGATTAGGTTATTAGCGCTGAGGTGACTAATTACCTAATTGTATTGTCAAAAAGGGGAGCAGGTGGGGGAGCTGGGCTGCAAGGTGAGAAGAGGAGAGGGGAGCAAAGGTGGAGTGTTTGGAGAGACTCCCCCGGCTGGGCTGCAGGGATGCTCCCTCACTATATCTCTCTTTCCCCGCGGCGTCCCCCCAGCCTGCTGTTCGGGTCCTGGTGACATCTGCTCGTAGCATGCCGTGTCCTCCCGCCCTCCCTCAGAGGCCGGAGTCACCCCCCACACCCCTGCATGCCTCCCCGTGCAGATGTTGCAGTCCCTAGGTCCTGCCTACGTGGAGAGCGTCAGGCCTGTTTGATGTGTGATGAAACAGAATCAAGCGAGCCACTCGGGGGCTCAGGGAGCAAAGGGGGTAGAGGGGGCGAGGAAGGGTACCAAGAAAGACAGTGGGGAAGGGGAGGTGGGGAAGTGTACAGGGAGAAAGGGATGTTGGGATAAGTCTCATTACAATATCAATCAGAGGCCGGGCACAGAGCACAGGGTTGGGATGTCCCTGCACTGGAGGTCAAAAATCTCAGGAAGGAGGAGAGGGGAGGAAAAAAGAAGAGGAGAAATGGGGGGAGAAAAATGAGTGGACAAGGGAGGAGAGTTAAAAAAGATGAGTCGAGGAAAAGAGAAGAAATAAATTGAAGAAGTAAGAGGAGAATGAGGGGAGTTTGAGCAAGAAAAGAGGAAATGAAAGTAGACGGGAAAGAGGAAAGAAGGACAAAGGAAATAGGGAGAAAAATCGTGTGAGAGGAGACAAGCGAGAGGAAAGAAGAAGCAAGGTGAGATAAAGTATACTATGAAATAAGAAAGGAAAAGAAGATGGTAAGAAAATAGATTAGAGGAGACAAAATGAGATGAGAGCATGGGAAGTGAGAGGAAAGGGAACAAGATGAAAGTAGAGGAAACATCAGGGGAGGAGATGAAGTCAGTGAGAGGAGACAGGGTGACGAGGAAAGGAAGACAGGAGAGAGAGCATGAGGATAGAGGAGGAAACACGAGAAGAGGAAACAAAATGAGATAAAGGAAGTGAGAGGGGAGAGGAAATGATGAGAAATTGTGGTGAGATAAAGGAAACAGGAGGCGAAGCAATAGTATAGGAAATAAAATTAGGAAAGGAAAATGAGAATAGAAAAGTAGGAAATGATGGTGAAAAAGAAAAGATGATACAAGAGGAGAAAATGCATAAGGAGAGGGAAAAAGGAAAGAACGAGATGAAAGGAGACAATATGAGAGGGAAATAAACAATAGGAAAGAAGAGGAAACAACCATAAGAGAGAGGAAAGTATAGGGGAAGAGGAAATTAAATTCAAAGGAAATATTAAGAGAAGAGGAAATGAGAGTGGAGTAGAGGAAATAGAGGAAACGAAACAAAGGGGAGGTAATGAAAGTACATGAGAAAGGACAGGGTGTAAAGTAAAGAAGACCAGAGGAAATGACATTAGGAAAGAGGAAAGCAAACGAGAAAATATATACAGAGGAAAGGAAATGACATGAAAAGAGAAGAAACAAGAAGGAAGGAAAATAAATCAGAGAATGATGAGAGGATGCAAGGGTAGAGGAGCTGGTCGCAGCTTTCTCTCACGTCTCCTTCCTCATTTTCTTCCTCCAACATGGTTTCCTTCCCTCGTCTCTTTGCTCTCCGCGTTCTCTATACTCCCTCATTTACTCCTGCATCTCTCCCTAATCTTGCTCCCTGTGCAGTATGTTAATTATTGTTGTGAAAGAACAGAAAGTTAATGACGACAACGAGGAGAAAGATGATGATGATGATGATGCGGTTATGATTACCACTTAGAGCGGGCAGTGCGGTGCCATGTAGAGAAAAGTTTAACGGGAGGAAGTGGGTGAAGAAGCGCTAACGGGATCAGGTGAAGCGATGGATAGGTTAGCAGTTAAAGATCAAAGTGAAAAACAAAGGCAGATTTCAAACGGGCCCAGAGAGCTTGGCAACAGACCCGCGGCTCCTCTGATAATACTTAGATCTATAAATGTTTCTTTTTTTATTTATTTATTTTCTTATTTATTTTTAAAATTATTCATCGCCATAATAATTTGGGCCTAACAAGCACTTGAGGGAGACGGCTTCCTTTTGCATCTCTCTCCCCCATTTCTTTAGTTCCCCGCTCCGTGGTGCTGGGAGCTCGGGGATTTGGGGGCACTATTAGAGAGAATTTCTTTTATTTGCTGCTAATGAATGATATGCATGATACTATTTTCTTTTTTCTTGTGTACTTTGTAGGGTAACTGCGAGGATTGGGGCAGGAGCTGGAGAATTGGACTCTTTTTCAAGGCTTTGTTCATTTAACCCTCTTCTCGCCTTCCGAGAGAGTGCACGAGGTTGTTATCGTCACTTTGCAAGATTTCCAATTCAAATATGCAATCATACTTCACTTGACACCAGTGATATGGCATAGTTTGACTTTGTTTTTCTCTTCTCAGTAGCGCTGTATGTTTATGAAATATGGGTTAACTGGTCTGTAGATACAGGAGAGGCACAGCAGGTCTGTAAACATCTCTGCCGCCACCGAGAGAAATAACTGCACATTTATTGTTCCTGATTGTTAAAAGGATTCCAACTGTTTGTTTTTTTATGTCCATATAGTGCAAAACAGAGCAATTTACTCATCATAATGGTGGGCAGACACTGTACCATTTTTATTAATCTTGTATGTGAAGTTACACTACACGTTTTAATCGGCAAAACATATCACTTTTATTGTCACGCCGTATGGATTGAATTTATCAACCCATCACAAAACGCATGCTCACACTGAGCAAGTCCACTGCAGTTTATAGCCGATCTCTTGACGATCTTTTAAACCACGAGGGAAGTAATATCATGGAACTGCTCAACTCAGCCGGCCTGACCTGTCAGAAATCAACCGATCAACATCCGTGCCTCAAGTTGCACTGTGTGACGAAGATCAATTTACCACACATTCAAAAGTTGTTTGATAGCCTATTGAATTTTCTAGAACAACATTGTGTTCACAGTCGTCCTGATAAACATGAACTCTTCTTTTACTTTTTCACACTTCTTCACCTTTTAAATATGTAATTAATTGATCCTTTCTAGCTTCTGAAGAACCTATTCAAGTGTTTAGTCAGTGTGGCGGCATGTGTTCCTCTGTAATAGGACTGTTGAATACACGGACCTGATACTACTTCCAGAGAAACTTAAACCTCTTCACAATGTGATGCTTCAGCCAAGTGTATGAATGTTCATCTTAATAAGTGATTTGCTACAAAAGTGTGTTACACAAAACAAACCTAAAGACTCTTTCACATAATTACAATGTCTGTATGGTAAACATATCTTATATAGATCTCGTAATTATTATATTACAGGGTTTTTTGTTTTCGGTGAATACAATGCACTTACATACTTTAGTCTCATAATCATAACCATTGTTTAATCTAATGCACACCTGAGGATGAAGTAGTGAACTCCCATCAATAATTGAACAAATGTATTCATTAAATGCTCATTTGATCTCATCTCACAAGTGCATTAATATAAATTATAAACATGATGCCATGTAGTTCAGTGCAGTTTTTATTTCCAGAATTGTCTAACAATGGCTGTTAGTAGTTAGAAACATAGGGACATTCAATGCGCTCACGTCAACAAAAGTCTTGACGTATCAATTAGTAACAATTTGATATCTGTTAAAACCCGGGAACTAAAATGTCTGTTTAAAAAAGACAGTTTTACGAGCCCATTACAAACTAAATGACTTGTTAAATGTGATAGTTCCGCAATGTATTCTCCTGCTGCCTTATTGTATAAAGTATTTATTTTGCTGTTTGTGAAAAGATGTTGCTATTCGCTAGGGAAACACTGACCTGCACCTCTTTGTGCAGGAAATAATGCAAATACCTTTCGTGTTGTCTCTGTAGACTTTTGGAACAACCACACACAGACATACACACATACGCACATGCACATGCATACATAGACAAACACATGAACATACACTATTTTGACTGCAGTGATGGCTGCAGCACTATATTCCAAATGTTAAGACAGCAGTGTCTCCGTGCCGGCGTAAACATGGCCTGATAATGACCTCCCTTCTGACTGGAGAGAGGCTCCTCCTCGGCTGTTCCTCCTCTCCTTCTTCTTCTTTGGTGTGACGTGTGCGTCGACCCAGGCCCCAAAAAACTTTGAAGTTGCCTCTCTTTCACCTTCTGCCTAAATCGTCAGCTTCAGATGGGAGTTGATGGAGGCGCTATTGTCTCCCTTTGGAACTCTCTGCAGGAGAGGTTATGTGATGAATGTTTGAGCAGCGGTGATAAAGCTGCACTTTTCCCATGCTGAGAGTCATGCCAGAGGCTTCACACGCCTCACCGGTCAAGAGGGGAGTCTCCTGGCCGGGCCACCCTGATCTTTACCTCCTACAGTGGGCTATATGGATGGGGCTTCAGGGAGCTTTGGGGCCAAAGGTCGTCTGTATAAGTACAGAGCAACTCCATAACACAGCTGAGAGAACAGCCTCATGTGTGTGGATGCTCACATTCACAATGAAGTCTTCTCTTTTACACACACGGCACAAAAACAAACTTTGTACTAATATGTGTGGACACAGAGGGCTTGTGTTGATGTTTAATTCAACCCTGTAAATGAACATTAATTCATAAACCTCATACTTCAGTCTTCTCCATGTTGCATGAGCGAGCGTTTAACTTTTAATCTGGCAGCAGAGATGTCGACACATGCTTTTAGTTTGAATTTAAAACCAGTACAGATTGACTCAATTAGAGCGATTCAGTAAACGATATTACTCAGATGCAACTTGAAGATGTTAAATCTCCGTCTTTGTTTGTTTCTGCATAGCTTGTTGCTCCCCAAACCCTGAACATCTGTGCAGAGGGAGGGGACGTGGGGTGGAGGGGTTGATGGCAGGCCACATGGGGAGGTCCTCCTCTGCATCAGTCTGTCAGCCCACCTAACTGCTGCTGTGGCAGGCCTGCCCAAGGCAAGACCACAGGCTAGGGCCTCTTGTGGGCCTCCAGCAGGGTTAGCCAGCCTCCCTGAGCCCATTAGAGCACCCTTCCTTCCACCTCGGCCCGGGAGGCCCCCACCCCGCCCTGCAGCCCTGTGCCCCAAGATGCCATCGCTCTCCGTCCTGCTCTGCGCTGCGCTGAAATAACTCTATTGTTTTCCACTGTTTGCCATGCTGTGTCTGTAATAGGAGCGGTTTGAGGGCATGTTTTTTTATCTTTATTTATTTTGCCGCCTTTGCTTACCTTGTCCTCAGGCTGCAAAGTTTCAAATCAGGCTCCTGAGAGGCTCCGGCTTCCAGTGGTGTGAGAGTATTTTTAGGGAACAAATACCAGTAAGGCCTTATAACTGTTATGCTGCACTAATGTGGTGCGACTGTCAAAGCTTCCACTTGTGTCCGCCGTTCTCCTGAACGGACCAACATGGAGGATTGTCTGAGCCCTTAACCAGGATTCACTGTGTCTTATAGCAAAGACAATAGCAGGGAGTGTTTCTGTTGTATATTCCTCTCTCTGGTTCTTACATCTCTGATTTAATGAGATCGTCTCTGGAGCCGCTGAGATTCTCAGAGGCAAGGTGAGGCGGGGGGGAAATGATCAGATATTCTGGATATCCTGTGATTCTCTGTCTATTTGAGTCTTTTTGATCTAAATGAAACTACAGGGTGCAGAACGGACCCTGCATGTGAATCAGACCCGGCGACTTTGCATACGAGCTTCAGAAATACCAGGAGAGCAAATTCATGTTCAACCCCAGTTGTGGATGCAATTTGTGAACGTGAGCTTCTGAAGCGTGCTGTAATGGTTCAATTTATAATTAATAATATCTGATTTGCCAGATTGCCATAAACTCGGGGAATAAAAATGTGGGTGTGTTGGGGTTTGAGATGTTTTTTAAAACATTAAGTATTCATGATCCTTGATGGATATATAAACTGTGGTAAATCCATTGCCTTGAATATTGATTATCTCTAATTAAAAATGCAGTTTGATAAGAAGGTTAGCGGCTTTCTCTGGTCAGCCTCGCTCCGTGTTACAACTTTCATACTAGTTTATAAAATTCCTAACCTCTTTGTGGTGTTTTCCTGCTTGTAGTTCAGTATGCCAATTAGCTGTGGAGCTCTTTAACGAGCAACTCATTAGTTCCAATTAGGATGTGGTTAACTGCGATGCATTAAAAGGCGAAACCCATCATGTTGAAGGATGGCGGCGGCGCTGCTAAGCCCGACTGGAAACAGCTGTTGACTTCCCTGAGAGGGTCACGCTTTAAACAAATACTCCCCTGAGCACACCGAGAGGATGGGACAGCTACTCGCACAAAATGAATAAAAAATTGGTGATTGATTTCTTTTTTTGGTGGAATATTTTATTTCTTGGATAAACTATTGGGTGTATCTCAAAATATGAAGGACCACAAAATGCTTTATAGGAACCTACTGTTCCTTTACTGTATACTATAAAGACATCAAATAAATGCTACCCGGGTGACAGTTTTTAATCAACATTAAGTCATTCTTAATTATATTAATTGAATGAATCTGCAAAGTCAAGTTAAGTGTTCATACTGAATAGGCCTGTGTCAGCATGTTATTTTATGTCGGTGTGTTTACTTAAAAAAATATTGTCATTTGTTGTTTCCCTTCGAAACAACCGTTAGAAAAATGATTCAAGAGTGTTTTCTGATCTGTCAGCTCCATGGTCAAAGGTTGCTACTTTCCATAAGGCAAAGATCGTGGTCAATGTTAAAACAAAGTCATAGTGCTGTATTTCATGGCGTGGATGAGTCACCATGTCAGGGGAGCCAAAAGTTACTGATTCAGTCAGTGAGTGATGATTACGTTTTTAAGATGTAATGTACACATCTCATAAAAAACTTTCTCAAGACATTAATCAGACAACCAATGCTGTATTGTTCTGTTGAGGTATAGGGCTAGGCTCTGTGGTGGTTTTGTTAAAATGTAGTAATTACTTCTACTATACCTTTGTGTTAAAGCCGTAAAATGTTTAATCTATGACAAGTTAAACTATAGTTTAACAGTAACACAAGTAGAGAAGTGTCGTAAAGAAGTGAGCCGTCTCATTAAAGTCAGTTACACAGCAGCAATATGCATCCAAAGTTTGCTAACGTTAGCCAACATAAGGTACTGGTCGCACCAAGGTTGTATCTGTGTATTTAATTGAATTGAGCAATGGTGTGTTTAATTGCTTATGAATGAAACTTTTCAAGTGTAAATGAAAAAAAGAGCTTTTTCTTCCTTCAGAAGTTCCATAGTCTCATTCTGAAAATTCTCTTTGCTAAATTACTCTAACCCATTGTTTATTGATGCTCCTGTCAGCTTTGACATGGTCACATTGGGTGTGTATATATTTAATTGTTCCTATGGGGTAGAGATTAAAGTTACATTTGAACACCAACAGATTATATAAATACACTTCCACAGCATGAGGACTGTGGAGGCATTTGGAGAACAATCCGCTGTTGCAGAACAGTTTTAACGGCTGAACAAAAGAATCATATTTGCTACTATGAAGCTATCTTAGACACTTACATTGCACAAACCTTTTTAGATGAATCTGTTCACTACATGTGGAGCATCTGAATGTCTACCTGTAGTCGGAATAGTTGGCAGATGGCTGTTTTTGTTAATGTGTACGAGGGAGGAGGAAGATGGCAGGGCGGCGGGATAGCTGAGGATGTGCAGGTGCTCAGCGAACGTGACAGAAAGGTACACAGGCAGAAAACAGACAGAAAGTGGAATGAAACACGGCGAGAAAAGATAAAGAGGAAGAAGGAAATCATTGAGCGAGACTCGTAAGTGGGAGTCGCGGGGCTCGGCATAAATCGTGGTAGATTACGGAGCCTGTGGAGATCTTTTGACTTGTGTTCCTCCTCTACCTGCCTTCTGTTTGACATGAGAGTGAATGAGGTAATCCACTGTGCTCAGGGGTACACAGGCTCTGCTCCCATCTGGGCTTTGAACCTTTTGCTCACCTCATGCTCGGTCTCTGGTGTGTCGTGGTATATGGGAGCATGTCAGACAAAGAAATTAAAGATGGCAGTTTACAGGGAAACACTCTGCGCTTTTGGTAACGCGTCTCCAAGAAGAAGCTGACAAATTGATTTAAAAGGATGAAATACGTTCCCCAACCCACAAACGTTTCCCCCTCACCTTTTAAAACATATTTACCTCCCTGTCTGCTCGCGTTTTGTCACTTTGGGAACGTGTATGTACTTTGTGCACGTTTGCATGGTTGCATTTATGTACTCATTCATTTTTCATGTTTGTATTGTACGTCTCTGCAGCTATTGCTATCAATCAGCGTTGTCTTGTGTTTGCATGTGAGATTATATACGTGTGTGTTTTGAAAGTGCTCCGCTTGCAAGTGTGTTTTCAAAAGCAGGACTGCGACTGTTCTTTGTTGCTCACAGCTGTCCCACATTAGGGATCAGCCGCTATTCCCCAGGCAGTAAAGGGTTTTCAGAGGCCCTGCTAATTGGCTGTAATCTCCTTTTTAAACTTGAAAGCCAGCAAGCCTCCAGCCTCGCAGTTTACAAGCAATTAATGCAAGGAACACCAATACTGCTGGTCACAACTGGTGTATATCTGTTCCTTCGGTTCCCTCTTTTCTGATCTCACGGCCGTCTCAGAGGCGGATTGACTCCTCCTGCTTTGGTGGGCCCCGGTGTAAACAGCTACTCAGTAGTGGGGCCTTCTGGGGAAGAGGCGCGACGGGGGGATTTGGTCTGAATCTTGAAGTGTCCGTTGGGATGATGCCAGGGTTTGGGGATCGGAAGGGTTTCCTTCTTAGGCGCTGATGAAATAATAATGCATGGAGTTGGCGAGGCTGAAATTTGCACATGAAAATCCTCTCCCTTCCCGCTCCTTGCGTCTAATGTGCCGCCGATGACAATCCCTGCCTCTCACAGTTTATATGCAAATGAGTTCTCTCAGCTTCCTCCTCCTCAGAGAGTCGCCCAGCCGAGCTAGAGAGAGCGAGATAGGCAGAGAGAGATAAAGTGAAAGAGACAGAGTGGGGCTTTTTTGTTGTGTTTTGTTTGTGTTTGTCTTGTTTATTTTTAAAAGGATTTTTAAAAGATGATAATATATTTTAATTTTTCCCTTTGTTTTTTTGTTTTTTTTCCTGAAAGGCGAAATGCAGATTCTCTGAAGAGTTTGAAATGCCAGACTTTTCTTTTGTGTTTAATTGGAACATAATGCCGGTAGTCTAAATAAAGTGTTTGTGTGAAGTGAGAAATGGTTGTATAATGGCTAATTTCTTTTTTTCTCCAACAAACAAGACTCATCCTCCCCTCAGGAGTCTCCTCCGCCTGCCTGTCTGAATATTCTCTTTAGATATAAATACAGTTTCCTTTCCATGACCTCTGCTCTGTCTGGTTCCCTCCAGGTTCTTCTTTGTCCACGGGTCTAGGCCCCCTGCTCAGCCTCCATGTTGGGTTTAACATCACATTACCAGGCACGCCAAGCTACTAGTTATAAATTGGGGTAAATACAAACAGAAGAACAACAGACATAATTCAGTCTATGCTCTAAAATCTAAATCCCATGAGCTTAGTTTTGGTTATCAGTCTGAAAAAGAGGAAGGAAGGCAGACCCATCAACAAACAAAAGGAGTGGTTAAGATGATGATTTCACTCCCAAACCTTATGAACAACTCTTTGTGAATACATGTATAGAATAAAAGATGATTCAGCAATAGCATGAGACTTCATCCCAAATGTATTGAGAACCTAATTAGGGTAAACTTTCTCCTTTTTGCACAAAAACTTTGGTACGTTCTACTTGTTATGATGTCTGCCCCGGGCCCACCCGGTTGACTAATTGATACTTCTACAAATGAGTAGGTAACAAGAATACAAGAAATGACTGGAGGTTTCCTGTACCCCCATTCAAAGCGAACAGAGCCCAGTCAGACAGAGGAGGGGTGAGATGGATGGGAGTACAGAGGGGGAGAGTAGAGGGGCTTCATGTCAGCCTGCTCTCCTCAGTCACGGCCAGTTAGTTAAAGCAAACGCAGGCGGACCCTGGAGAGAACGCAGGGCGGCGGAGAGTGCCAATCACGGCCGAGCCCTGGGCATTCCCCGGTACAGCTCGCCTTAAGCAACTTTTTATTAATTTAATAAACATCCCACAGAGACGGAGCTGTGTGGACTTATGTACCCTCGCAGACAACAGCACCGCTCAGGCCTAATGAGATGTGCTACTCACACACACAGACACATATTCACACATACACCAAATGTGCACACACTCTTTCTGAAAACACACAAGCATGCCGCCCAGAGGACAGAGCATTAAAGACTTGGTTCACCTAAATTACAAAAAATATATTTTCATATTATACTCTCCATGAAGATTGTTTTGCTTTTATTCGTCACAGTTTTGAGACGTCTGGCTCTGAGATTTCTACCTCAACCCAATACATGAATGGAATTGTATTTGTGGTGCTCCCAACAGTATGTTTACAACAACTTCTGTGGATTATCCTGAGTAACCAGGACATCGTTTCTGGAGTAAGGTTGGGTATCGAACCTTAATACATTTTGGTACCAAACATCGAAATGTGTCCGAAACAACATGTATGGAAAAGTTTCCAGTATCAAAAGTTCGCATTGAATGCATGGACAGTTTCTTTTTTACTTATTAATCAGATGTTTCCTGGTGTAATAAAGAAAACATGTATTTAACACTGCATTGAGCATGTTGACATATTTCATCAAATAAAAAAAAAGCATTAAAAACATTGTTTGGTTTCTGTACTGAAACATAGACGTGTTATTGGCACCAATATAAAATAATGAGATAATGTCATTATTGTAAAATGGGTCTCGCTATGTTCGGAGATCAGAACTGCATCAACGATCTGTTGTTATTCATAGCAGTGGCCTGCTATAAAGAAATACAGCAACAGAATGTAGAATGCCATAATTGACCAATCAGAATAGAGTATTCAACAACAACAAAAAAGGTGTATTTTTTTACAATCAATATCCAGTTGCTGTTGGATTCTTACATAATATTTCAATGCTTTGAGCACCACTTTCTAAATTCCATTAACCTCAAATATATTGAGGTCGAGGCAGAAATCTCAGAGGCCGATACCTTAAAACCTAAGCTTAAACAAGCTTAACAATATGACCAAGCATTTGATACCAACCTTTGAGACTTGGCACTTTTTAATACTTGATACACAAAGTACTGAGGTTAAGTACCCAGCCATACCCTTTCCAGAAAGTGTCCTGTTCACTCTGCATAATCCACCAATCAGTGTAGTGAACACCGTCCTTTGGAACTACTTTCTACCAAACAGATAGTCCCTTTTTGCTTTGATTATCCAGAGTACCATTGTTTCTAGAAAGATATGTTGCTTTTGGCAATAATCTAAGAGGTGGATGTCTCAAAACGTAGGTAAATAATACCAAAACTATCAGTTTGGTTAGATATCACAAGGGCTTAGTTAGAAAATGTGTTGTTTTTGTAATTTGGGTGCACTAACCCTTCAAACCGGCACACCATCTTTGATATGAACTTCTTCTCTTTCGGCCTACAAAACACTCCTCAGTCTCGAGTTCATTGCGATTCTGCGGGTAGCTCTACAAATGCGCCAGGGGTCCGACTGAGAGCACAAAACATTATGAAAATAATAATGATCTCACTTTCACGCTTGTTTCTTCCTGCCCCGGCTGCTTATGGCGGGCATCAGTGTCGATGGGAGTCATTAGAAGGGTCGGGCTCTCCTCTCGACTGATGAGAAGCGGCTGCAGCAGGAGGGACCAGGGGAGCGGGAGGAGGGCAGACTTCGGCACGCTAACAACCACAACCATCATCATCATCACCACCACCGTACCTGCTGCTCCGAGGAAACGCTGCCTCCTGTCAAACAGAGGAAGGACCCCGGTTCACCTGCAATGCGAAGTCGTGTGTGTGTGTGTGTGTAAATATATGTGACTGCATCTGTTTGTGTATGTGTGTGTACATATGCAAGTGTGTGTGTGTGCATCCTGCTGTCTACATAATTCCCTCCCAGTCTCGGCTCACTCTTTGGCTTTGACTGTTCACTCCTCTTCTTTCTCTTCCTTCACCTCACCCCTCTGTCTCCCCCCATCCTGCATTTCCCACTGTATCACTCCATATATTCATGAATTTCCTTGTTTATCATGAAAACTTATGCATGAAAATAGAGGGTGGGAAGGAAAAAAAAACAAAAACAACACAAAAAAAAAGAAAAAACAAACAGGGTGAATGTTGATGGGGGTTTTGTTTCGTCTGGGTGCTGCGCTGCACAGGCAGCCCGGTCCTCAGGGGATATATGCAAGAAGACCCTGATTCCATCTCCCTTTTCTTTTCCTTTCTTTTCTCTCTTTCCTGCCATCCACCCACCTACCGCCTTCCTTCTTTCCTTCCTAACATTCGTCCCCCCTCGCTTTAGCCTCCCCCACCTACCCGCTGCCTTTCTTTTCTCGTCTCTCCTTCACACTGTCAAAGCCAGTTACAGGCAGAAGAGCTCTCCTTCTTAAATAATTCACAAGTTGATTAATAGACTCACAAGGGTATAATTAGGCAGGGGAGAGACAGTGGCTAGTGTAACCAGTACAGTGCTTAGGGGAATTAGAGAGCGGGGTTATTGAGGAAATGGAGAGTACCAGTAAAAATAAAATAAAGAAAATAACGTGGAGGCTGCAGTGGTGGACTCGTGGAGGGGATGAAGAGGCAGGGGGAGGATGAGGAGAAAGGGGGAGGGGGGGCACCTTTTTCTGAAGCTATGTGTTGGATATGAGGCAGCCTCTCCAGGAGCATGGAGCCCGGGGTTTGTTTGATGTGGAAATTGGACAGTTTGAATCCGTCTCCTTTAATTTTTCACAACTTACAGGCCCCCCTGGGTGCCTCACATTCCTCTTATAGGATATAAATTAGGTTTTTTTGTCCTCTCACTCCTTCAGTTTTTAAAACCCTTTTTTCTCTTTTTCTTTAACACATTACCCAGATACCTCTGTTATTTTATTTTTTTCCAGTGCCTTCTTCCTCTTCCGCACTGAACGGAGTTGCAGTTTTACCCCCGATGTTTGTCAAGCAGTCAGTCATCAGCATAAAACTTCACTTATGTTGCCTCTAAGGCATCTTTTGTATTCTGAAAGGGATGTGCTTTCTGCTGCCAGACTGGTCTTCAAAACAAACAAACAGAACAATGGAACAACAGATCTCTCTTCTCAGTTCAGACATCATATTTCTGTTGTGGTGATCTCTGTCTGCCTCACTTCTGCTGTTAAAATAAAATGAAAAGAACCAACGGAAATACACCCAGACAGGTACAACACTATGCTTTTCCAGCCTGTGTGTGTTTTTATTTTTTCTCTTCTCCTTCCCGGGAAGTTCTCTGCGAGTTAAAGCAGTCATATTGGGTACACACTGCTTTTTCTTTGGTTTGTTCCTCGGTATTTATTTCATTGTCGATATCTCAGATAGCTTCCCGCGGTCCCACTCAGCTGTGTATTCTTTGCACTCAGGATTTGTCGATATCCAAACAGACTGATATGTCCATCCCGGCGCACGGAGCTGGCTCTGATGTGCGCCGTGTCTGCTTGCATGTCGACGTGTCAACTCTAATTCAAACTCCTCTGTTCTCCTCTCATCTGTCTGCTCCAGATGTTGCACTGGGTGTCAAAATGGATCTCTGCTCCTGCAAAAAAATGGGTGAAAGCAACACATTTCTGTTTGTAGAAACTGATACATACACTTTGAAATTCAATTCAGGCATGCAGGGGGAGATGAGCACAATTCAGCATGTGTAAGCCTTGATGCCACTGCAGATTTCATTTCTTGCTTGTTATCTGCACTGAATAATCTGACGTGACTACCAAGAGAAAAAATGCACTGCTTATTGGTTAATTTACTTCTTTGCTTTGTTGGCATTTGACAACAGTGAATTAATGATCCTTTCTGCACCGTGTAATTGGCCCTTCTTTGTTGTCCCTAGCAGACGACTAATGACTTCTTGATATTTTTCTTGGCTGTGCAGATACCCTGCCACCAGGAGGCGCTGAGAAGAGTGGGACCCCTGTGTGTTGATTTATTTATCTGTGTCTGGATTAAAGCCTGTATACCTGATAAAGGGGATGTCAGAGGAGCTTTGACAGCCACAGAGGCGGCAGAGTGTGTGCGATTTGGTCGCTGCGCCGACAGAAACAAGGAGTGTCGATGGCATCTTTGAAGTCTTGACAGACGAGAGCCTCTGAGCATCCCCTTAATCTTGCCTTCCCCTCAGAAAGGCGCGCAAGCAGGCAGGTTCTGAGCGCGCTCTGCTCCCTGTTTGCCTTATTCTCTTAATGACACAAACCATTCAGCGACCACGCATGATAGCATTTCATCTGGCATAATGTGTGGTGGCTGCTTACTTCAAACGCTTCAGCGCCTCTCCGCGTTAAGCCGGCTGGAGACGGCAAGAGCCGGGACATGAACACACAAGGCTTTTCCTATTGGCTTGATGGGATGCCTGTGTGTAGTGTATGCTGTTTGATTGTGCTGATTGTTTTCGTGAGCCCACCTAAAGCAAATACAAAGAATCTGCCGTGTATGATTGTCTGGAAATCAGATCAGTGGAGAGAGAGATATGTTTCGTACCTGAACGCTCTGTCTGCCTCGAGTGATTCACGGCGCTTATAATGACCCTTGAACTGTTCCCATTACTGTTTCTTCACACAGCACATATGATATTGCTTCCTCACATAAAGACAAGTCACTACAAAGACAATGTCAGGGAAGTACAGCAATAGGCTGCGAAGGGCTGCATTGCATTACTCTGCACTCCGTCTTGAGCTTATTTCACATCAAGCTCTGATTTGATGTTTTTCCATCAATTCTCATCTTCCTCCCTATCGCATGCAGGACAATGACAGAGCAGCAATGCAGGCGCCGTAGAATACGGGGGGCGTCGGTTGCTGCTGTGCAGAAGAGGGCGCTGGGGTTAATTACTCCATTACTGGGTGGCTCAGTCAGGAGCTGTTTAAACAGCCCCCAGTCAGCAGGGGATTAGGCCTCATTACTCCAGCTAAAGTTACGCCCACGACCCTTCCCCACCGCCTCTTACTGCAGGTTTGTCAGGCATTCTGAGGAATATTCAAATTGAGGAAGGAGAGGAAGATATAGGAAAGAAAAAAGAGATTAAGACCAAGCAGAGTCATAAGGACAGGTGAGGGGAATAAGAGTAAACTGGCGAGAACGACGGGGCTTAACGCCAGCAGATCGCCTGCATCATCAGTTGAGCTCAGCCAGGGCTACAATTATCCCCCAAAATGCCCGAGCGTAGCAAGATTAGCATCTGAGGCTCAGGTTACCCTCCCAACCACTGAACCGAACCCCCGGCCATTCTCGGCCACCGCCTCTCCACCGACCTCCTCCTGCAGGTGTCTGATGGCACTCGTTGATAATGACGGTGCTCTTGTTTGCAGGAAGGACGGGCCGTCTGAAATAAGGTCGATGTTTGTGCTCCATGAGCGGAGCACGATGGGTCAGTTTACAAGGTCTATAGGGCATGAAATACTTGGGTTTACAGTGACAGTCATATCACTTAGTGAAGAAAAGTGTCTTTATGAAATGGAGGAAATGGTGTTACACTGTGTCTAAAGTCTGTGCCCTGAAAACAGTATTGTATTTGTAGGCTTCCTGTGTTTGGCTGCTTAAAAAGTGGCTAAAAAAAATCAGATAGAAAAGAATCAATAATTTAAAACTCTGGGTGAAAAATTTGATTTTAAAAATATCATTTGCAATGCAAACACGTTTACATTTTGTTATGTTTCTACATAGCGAGACTCCATAATGAGAAGCTCATTTGTGATTTTTCTCTTCACTTCCTATTGTTTGTAGATTTTCTGAGCTTTGCTGATACAAGTAGACCTCATTCACTGTAAACTTCAGGGTTTCCTGCAGTGTTTTATCGCAGAGGGGGGCCCCCTCATCAGAAAACAAGACTAATGCTGCATTTCCACTGCATGGTACGGCACGGCTCCTCTCAACTCGGCCAGCTCTTTTTGGGTTTTCAAAGTTGTGGATAGTAATTGGTACTTTTTTTTAATACCACCTTGCGGGCCCGGTGACCCCCAGTTGTATCTTTTGCGCCCTCTGTGTAAGCTTTATGTAGCTTCAGAAAAATAACTTGTTGTTTTTACACTTTGGTTTTTGTACGTAAAAAACTAAATATATTATGTAATAGTGTGCCTTTAGAGATGTTGGTAGGGGTAATTATTTTTTCAATCATTGAACGTACTGTTTCCCGCTGTCTCTAAGCTAAGATAAACCTGACTCCTGGTTCCAGCTTCATATTGAGTTTACAGACATGAAATCAATCTTCCCATAACTCTCATCAGGAAAGTTGGGATATTGTTAATTGTTTTTGATGAACTAGAAGATCTTTTCTTATTAGTAGATGATTCGAGAAGTCTGATTGTTCTTAGACTGGACTGAACTTGAACTGGCTGTAGGTTGAGCTGAATATGGATATATACCCATGAAACAGGGTCCTGTTGTGCTTTTACTCGCAATGACCTAACCTGCATGTTCCCATCGATATGCCTAGGAGGATAAAGACTGCAGGGATGTATTTCAACAAAGTTGCCAATGGATCAAATTGCTAAAAAAGTGGGTGTCTTCCAATTAGAAGAGTCAACTGTGTACTGGGAGAACTAATCCAAGGGGCTTTTCAAAACAGATTTGTGAGAGCATGAGTTGTGGCTTGCTGAACTGTGCACTCAAAGTTTTGTGTCAGTGCCTCTTTGTCTTTAGTCCAATCACCTGGAACACATAAGAAAAAGGAAAAAAAACAACCTACAGACACTTTCGTATCGCACATTCACACAGTAGTCACGCAAATCTCTCCAGAGGGGCTGCCAAATACAGTCGATAAAAATCCTCTTTCATATGAGTCAGTTTTCTTGATTTATGGGACATGCTCGCTCGCCAAACTGTGATTTAAGTTCAAATCCAGAACAGAGCTTCTATTATATAATTGAGGACAGAAAAATCAATAGGAGCAGCTGCATGTGGCCGCGGCAGGCACAGCTCGCATCCATATTGAGAGTACCCTCTTCGATCTGTGTCTGGGCTGGGCTCAGCTTCACTAGCCTAATCACACATGGAGCAGGTCGATTGGAGGACTTAGCCGGTGGCGCTCTCCAATGGCATATGTTAACATGATTCTCCCTCTTGCTCGCTGTTTAAAAAAAAAACACAGCTGCACCTGAGATCCTTGGCCATTCAGAGCAAAAAAAAAATAGGGATTGTTTTAAACATAGCCTGAGGTGAGAGCGAGATTCTCCGCTCCGGTAACCTGAGTGAGCCTGAGGTGGGCGGCTGAGGACGGAGGAGGGGCAAACAGGATATTTATCCTATTGATTTTCTAAAGTTGAAACAAGAAGATTTAGGGGGGCTTGACTCTTAAAATTCCCAAGGTGCCGCTCACTTCTCAGCCGTATGGCCGTGAACACACACACACACACAGAAAGCATCTTGCTAGTGAGAAGTGTGAGTGAGGTTTAGGGGCCTTGAGCTGCAAAGCTGTGCTGTGCTGTGGAATGATGTGCCCCAATGTGTGTCAGAGGAATCATTATAGCTGCTGCTGAAGCCCGCCTATGGTGCATGTGTGTGTATGTGCGAGTCATGTAGCAAAGTGGAGGTGTGAGCCGACAACAGATGGGAAGGGCCTCAGTATTGCAGAGATGTGGCTTTTGTCTCTCCAGCTGAAGGGAGAAAACCTGCAAATCAACAACAACAAACGCACGGTGAAGGAAAATGACTCCGCACACAGGACGTCTGGAAATGTTCACAGTGCCCAAGGACTATGAAACTTTTTTCCGTTGCTATATTCAGAATGTTACATTTAGTCAGAAATTGTACTTTATAATAATGATCTTACAAAAACATATGATTTTGCTCCTTTTCAGTGTAACAGCTTGTTTAGAGGTCTTAAAAAGGATCAGATTTTCCTGGTTGGAGTTATTTCAGGGGTTCAGGGTTTAATTGGTAAATTTCCAGTGTCTCCATAAGCAATGTGGTTATACTCCCAAATGGGAGAGTACACAGACAGCTACGGACACGCAGGAGTTCTGTTTATCCTGTCCACTTGGAGGGCGCATTCTACACATGTGCAGTAGGTCACCATGCTACCACTTGTAGCAGAGTGGTTGTCCACACAGAGCCTTCACGTACCACCCTCTGATGACATAATGTACTTCACACGGACCTTTCTGTCCTCGCGAAATCTTCGGCTTTAGGTGACAGACTGTTGCAACATATCATTAAAGTAAATAATCAGAAGAACATTTTTAAATCAGAGTGGGGGGAAAACGCTTCTGGCTCCTCCATCTTTGCAACCCTACAGTGCTCCATCAAAAACGACACATTGATGGATGTGAAGAATGTGGCCAAAATTGTAGTCATTTAGAGAGGCAGAGGTTTTGGAGAAATCTTACAATGTTTCCAGAACCAGAAGACCACCTGTCTCCTCTCATCCTTCCAAGTCCTCGATACACTTCACTACATCCACTCCTCTGCTGCTCGATTGCTCCCTCACTCCCCTAGCCAAGGCAATGTCACCCCTGTCCTAATAAAGTTTACTGGCTACTGCAGCACATTCAATTCAAAATTCTTCTCATCACATCACACAAACCTACCGCTCTATAACCAGGCCCCCCTTCTACCTCACTGACCTTCAACATGGCCACACTGCCAACACCAACCTCATGTCTCCCCCCTTCAGGACCAACATCAGCCCACTGCCACCTCTTCCTCACCTTTTTAAAAACACTTTCACAGCATGCTGATTTTATATCCAGCTCTTCAGCCTGTCTCCGTAAGCGTGGTGGTTTCAAAAGACAACCAGATGTCATGGTTATAAATGGGCTAAATATGGTAAATAAGGGAACAGTGTTTGAATTTGTGTTGAAACAAATGTTATCTTTCAGAGACCAAGACATGAATCTTGATTTGTAATTTGCTTATGACTTTAACTTACTTAAAGGTGCCATGTGGAATTGTATTTTAAACAAATAACAGTTATATTTACATTCTGTGTTACTCACCAAAACTAAACTAATGTGCTGGTGCCCTGCCAAGACTCTAAGGGCCACAGACATGTACACAACACATTGATCAACAATGTATCAATGTGTTGTAAATGCCATTTCTGAATACAGTTATGGCGCTATGGCAAAAGCTTGTTTTGTGCTGCATCGTCAAACCAAAACCACATTTGTTGAGCTGTAATAATATAAACAGTACCATCATTTTCAACATAAATGCATGATGTGGTGATAATTACAGTCAGACAGGTCACAGGCCTGCAGTCGGCCGTCTGCGCTCTCCAGCTGCTCCTGTTGGACCTCCCGAGTCAATCTGCAGCCGAGACTCGTCGCCCGGCGGTCACGACTCGTGACTCCTCAGTCATGCTCGCAGGATGCTCGCTGATCTCATAGGTGGGGAGGAGGTGCCACGGTAATTGTTCTTTGGAGTGCCCCAGTTATGCCAATAAACGGCCCCTCAGTGATGAGGCTAATGGCGAGAGACCTCGTTTGCATAGCATTATCTTAATTGAGCCCGAGGCCTGGCATGAAAACAAGCCAGAGATTATGTTACTGATGGATGGTGGCGATGGTCCGGCGGCAACCATTTACCCGACAGCTATATTAATTAACAGCTATCCAGTTACATGGGCTTTAACAGGGATGAATAAGTTAACATGGTGACTGTGACAGCGGTGGTGACAGGGCTCCTGTGCTTATGTGTGGGCTTCTAATGGAGGAGACACACCAATATGGGATGTGTGTGTGTGGAGAGGGAAGCTAAAGAATGCTTGGCATCGGATCTTATTACCCATTTCCTAAAGGAGGAAACCGAGCCAGCGTTAGTACCAGCCTTTAAATAAATCACCACACAAAGCCTGTACTAATACTTTTAATCGTGAATTAATGACAAACTCATTGCAGGGAGAAAACCCGTAAATGTTCCAATATGCTCAGGCCTGAAACCTTGCACAGTATTTCAGGGAAATTACGGCTCCAGAATGTGTTTCCGTACTAGTGTGAAGGGAAGACTTGTTGTAGGATCACCCTCAGACCAGAACCCGGAGCGTCTTTGCGTCAGGGTGGAGTTTTAAGTGAAGCGGGCCAGGTAGCTCTTTTGTTATGTAAAGATCTGCCATGTGATCCGGCTGGATAAAAGAGGAGAGAAAAAGAAACCGTTCAGATAAGCTTCCCCTCATCAGATAATTAAGGATGCCTTTGCTCCAGTTTCCCCTTCTTAGCATAAGTGTCTGATCAACTTTCAAAAAGCTCATCAGTCAGAGTTGCTCCTCGGAGCTCCACTCCAGAGCTGAAGCAGGTTCCTGCAGGTTCTGCAGCAGGGGGGCTTGGCCCGCGGCTCGCCCTGGAGGACACAAATAAATTTGCTGGAAATCAATTATTCCAATAGATACAGCAAACTAACAGTTCCATAATCAATTATATAGATATTGTTTTGCAACATATTGGAGGGCTGGATTTTATTTTATTAGTAACTTTCGCAGAGTGGCAACGAATAAATATTGAACTGAATGAATAATTTCATCTATAAACTGTCAGTAAATATTGATAAATGCCCATCACACGGTGACATTTAGAGATAACTTGCTTTGTCTGAATAACCCAAAGAAATTCAATTTACATCAACAATTATTTTCAAAGTCTATAAAAGGCAAGAAAGTGGAGGAAGACATCCGTGTCAACTTTAAGAGCAAGTGATGTCTACAGATTGCTTGTATGTTCTGACCAATATTCAAAAACCTGAATATTCAATTCACAATGATATAAAATAGGAAAAAATAAAGAATCCTCAGATTTGAGAATTAAAATGATAAACTAATCTTTCCAGCATTCATTTCTACTGAGATGAAACAGAGAAAAGCTGCAAATGTTCTCATTTGAGAGGCAGGAACGTGTTGTTTCTTTCCATATTTACTGGATAAAAGACTTCAAACGATAAATCTGCCATAAATATTGATTCATTTTGAGTCGGCTAATCGATCAATAGCATCATTCAGCCGCCCTGCATCAGTTTTTCGCCACAGTTCTCCAGCTGCTGGTGAGCACAGGCATTTCACAGCAAGGATTTTTTGTCCCAAGTTGACTCCTTGGATGTCACTTCTTTGCCATGTAGTTGTGCAAATGAGGCATGCAAATGAGAAAACAGAATTATGAAATAGTTTCTTAACAATATGCAGAAGAGGTCAGCAAGGCACGCTTGGCTACAGGCTACAATAAGTGAAATTAATTACTGTTTGTGCTGCCATCTAATTGCAGCCTCTCAATGAACAGCTTCAACTTTTTTTTTTCCTGTTACATTTCCCCACCTCGACACCCCTTTGCTCCTTGTCAAAACTCTTCCTCCACCTGTCACAGTGTCTGAGTTTTGTGCACGGCCGCCCCCTCCCCAACCATCCTACTCCCCTCGTCGCCCCCTCCCTGCCTCCCCTGCTGCCAGTTTTTAACTACACTCCACTCTGGCCTCTGCTCTACTTGTTACAGCCCCAACACGAGTGCAAACAATCAAAGTCTTTGGGAACGCTAAAATATGCATGGCTATCCGTGACAGACAGATAAAGCAGGGCAATTAGCCACGTAATCCTAGAGCATCGTACGGAATAGTCCGCCTCAGCTGTCCTCCCTCCCCTCTCTCCCTTTACTCTCTTGGTCTCCATTAGTTAAATGTACTCTGTGTGTCGGCTCCCCATCAAATCAAGTAACACTTCCCCTAATTGGCTTATAAATAATACAGCAGGGCCTACATTATAATTTCATCAGTGGTAAACATTGCGGGGGCAGTTGGTGAAGAACCTATCCCTCATTAATTTCTTAATTTGGGTAGATGGAACGAAGGGGAAGTGAGGGAATGAAAGGTGGAGAAATGTGGAGATCGGATGAACGGAGGGACTCGTATCACCTCAGGCAGAGAGAAAGAGAGAGAGAAAAATTACAAAACAAACAAGGAAGATGCTACTGCTGCTGCTTTTGTTAAGAGATGTCAGATATTCAATCCGGGGGTTTTGTCAGTACTCCTGTGCAATAGGTGATGAGGGCCCCACCGCCCCCATTTTACACGCAAACACACACAAACACACAATATCTCTCCCCAGTTTCATTCCTTGTTCTTTTTTTATACCAACTTAATGAATATTTCATAACGAGCAACATAAATATTCATTCTAATGGTTTTGCACATAGTTATTACCGGTATTTCCCCTTTTTTTTTTTTAAGAAAACAAAAATACTCATTACTAATTCTGCATAACCAGGCCCTGAAATAATTTCTCTCACTCTCATGCAGACGCACAGGAGACTGCACCAAGATGATCTAGATCAACTGCTCACACAGTGTTTCATAATTAAGTCACCAGAACTATTATGAAAATCCTTGCAAAAACATTTGCTTTAAGGTGTCATTATGTGCATGTGCAAAACACATATTCATCTATCAGAGAGAGGCACCAAGTTCATTTTTCATTTCAGTCATTGGCTGCAATCGCTTGACAAACCGGAGAAATCCTCAAAGACTCCCCGTGTGATGAAATCCTTTTGTAAAAGGCAATAGGTCTGTAACCAGCCTTCCTCCCCTTGGCAGATAAATGTCACCCAAACCTGCTATTATATTGCATAATGCACTTTTAAAGGAATTTTACATGGCCTGTGATTGATGCTATGAAATATGAGGTGTGAGAATATGACACCCTCTGATCTCTGAAAGACAGATATTAAAGCAAACTCTCAAATGAGCCATTTCCCCGCCTCCCTGCTTTCTCTCCCTGCTGAAATGTGGAATATAAAAGACACAGAGAGCCCTTCAGCCTTCAAAAGGAAAGTTAAGCGCTCCACATTCTTGGTGAGATTTTGAAAATGGAGCCACCTGAAGGCAATCTGTCTCCGCTGGAACCTTAACTTGTCACCGTTACAGAGAGCTGTCACTTCACGGTGCCAGGCGCTGATGGAGACAGACATCCATCATCCGGCGCGTTTACGAACACACTACCTGATGTCTTGCAGGCCTGCTGAAACAGTATGTTTCACTTAAGATCTGCGGAAAACACGCTCAGGCACAGCCACGAGTGCTTTCTGTTCACTTGTCCCTGTCGTCTCAAAGGAAAAAAGAAAATATAGTTGTGAAGCGATAAAGAAATAACTGTCCATCAATCACACTCAGAGATACATCACACAGATCTCATTAAGATGAGACGTACTTATATTTCTACTTCAGAAAAAGCACCTGATTTAAAAGTATCAGCTGTAAATTGCATTTAAGTATCAAAAGTACCGTCACAGCTATTATGGGCACATGTTAAGGCATCAACACTGAAAATCCCCAATTTGTTCTCGTTCAGACGATAGTCTCCAACCTCTTTGGCTTGTGACCCCCCTTCGATTTTAAATGATCTACACATTAGATTATTGGAGATGTCCCCAGGTTGCGCCTCACTGATGTTAGAGTCATAAACATGAGACAGGTGTCATTGATGATTCATTCCTGGTCACATGCAGCGCGGTCTCCTAAAAATGACGTTACCATACAAGGAAACTAAATTGTAGATTACGTTTCGAGGGGAATTTATTTTCTGCCAGATTATGCTTTTGTTTTGACGTATTACAAGTATATTTCTAATCAAACGCTGCGTAAATCTGCAAAGGGAAGAGGTCGCGTCAAACAACCCCAGGTTTCCCCCCCAGGAGACCGCTGTTCATATCCATGTGAAGCCAAAAGTCAACGTTGACTTATTTAAATGTACTTACGTAAACTAACCTACGTTATGTACTTAAGTCACGTGCAAACTGAAGTTACGTAACAAACATACTCATCTTAACCCAAACCCTGATCTTTTACTAAACCTAACCAAGTAGTTTGCATTGTTTAGAGACAAGGTTGCCACATGAGAAGTACACCTGATGAAGGCATTAATATTTAAAGGAAGCCAGAGCCGGTTTAAACGGCTAGCTGAGCCCCTCCTTACCTCCTCTTTCTGTGCATTGTGAATGTATTAGTTAATTATTAATAATCAGTTTGTGGGAACTTGATTAAGCCCACAATTATTAATTACATTCAGCCCATCAACTAGATTTTACTTGCGTATCATTTCAGTTATTATTGTGCTTTATTGGTAGATGCAGAAAACATTTAAATCGTAAATCTTTCTCTATAACATCAAGTATTCATGACTAAATAAGCAACAATCAAAGTTCTGAAAAAAACACATTTTGTTATTATCTACTGAAAGTTTAATACTGAGAAACCCAGCTGCTCCGTGGGGATTGTGTGTCTGTGGTTTGATCCCATTTGATTGATAGTGGCCTGGAAAAATAAGCAAACAAATGTAACCACATTTTGATTCAAATGTTGCTAAACTGTGATTGGTGTATGAAAGTGCATGACATCACCTGAGCTCAGCTCACAGTATGTAGTTGATTGGGAAAATATGTTTTCAGGGCCTTTAACTAACAAATGTGAAAATAATGAAATCACCACAAACTAATTGCCACATGGTGGAACTGGAACCTCCGGGCCCCCCGAGGGTCTGCCTGCTTTGCCCAGTTGGTAATCCAGCCGTGGTTGTAGCTTCACTCAATAATTGTTTTGGGACCGTGATGTGCATACACGATCCAGATTTTCATGTTCATAACATTAAGCTACAACACTTAAAGTTATGAACATGACAATCCTCCAAAGTGAAGAGGGGTTTTTCTTATAGGCTGGGAAACATGTATTAAATCAAGATGATGTCATCGAGCTTTGCTTGTTTCTAAAATGCTGATATTACACAGAAGCTTTCTTTTTGTATTGTATGAGCTTATTTCATGTTAGAAATCTAAATCCGCAAGGTAACTAATTACTACTAGTAATTGTGGTGGAGTGAAAAATATTGCTGAAACAATTAAAAATGTATAAACATTTGTGATAATCCATTAATCATTTATGATATTTGCCGAGCAAAAACACCAAACGCTCTCTGGTTCCAGCTTCTCCAGTGTGAGAAAGGGTTTCATATCATCAGAACAAGAACATCTGTGGGTTTTAGACTTAGACCCCACTTTGGCGTCTTGTAACTTGTGATGGACATCATTCACCATTTATATTTTTTATTTTTTTAGATGCCAAACGGTTTACAGAAATAATTGATAGACCATGAAAACCATCCTGAGTTCCAGCACTAGTAAACTACCTTCTCCAATGTAGTGGCCAAAAGTTGAATTATAAAATGCACGGTACTTGAGTAAATGTACTCGATTCTCCGCAGTGAGGGACGTAGTGCTAAACGCCAGAAAAGTTTAAAGCGGCGGTACAGACGATGCAGCCCAGGCTCCACTTAATTACAGCAGAACGAGAGGAGACAGGGAGCATGTTGACAATGAGTTTAATTAATGTACCAGTAAAAAGTGTCCCTCCCTCTCCATGTCCATTCTGCTGTTCAGTATTAGTTCCACTTCAGTGCTCTCAAAGCCGGGAACAAATAGTGACTCTAATGATGGACATACAACCTCCCCCCTCTATCCTCCCCACACAAGCCCTCGGCTGGTCTCGGGTCACCGCCCTCCCTCCATCCCTCCCTCCTTCCCTCTGCTCCCTAGGGAGGGCAGAGTCGGGGGAGTCAACCAGTTAAACAAGCATGTTCACCCCATCGGCTCACAGAGAGCAGAAGACAACCTTGCATACTGACTTCATTAGCACTGACAAGTTTGGGGGGAATGCTGCTCAGTTTAGAAGACTTTAGAAACATGTGGGGGTGGAGGTGGTGGAGGGGGTGGAGGGAGTCAGCAGCTGCAGAAGGGCAATGATGCAACTCTGGATTGTACTGTGGTGTATTTCTGGGCCCTAACTTTACAGGCTGTCTGCTTCCTGTCCAGCCTGGGCTCTTGTGCTCTCATACAGATATACTGCATTGTCAATTGTGTTGCGTATGTTATCCCCAATCATCTTCTTTTTAAGGAGGAGGTCGTGGTGGATGGATGGGTCAAACCAACACAGGACGTTCACCCGGGAGACCATGATCTTTTTCTGAACCTAAACCTAAAGTAGTTATGTTGCCTTTTAACCACTTGTTTAAAACTGCAACCATAGTCCTGGAGAAAATGTTTCTCTCAAAACGTGGGCAAATTGCAGTACGAGAACGTCATTTTTGGGAGACAGGTTTGTCCTATCGGGATGCTATAAAGAAAAGGTAAGGATTCTGAGGTCTTCAGGCTTTGTCAGGCTGGGCAATAAAGCACATTTATGTAATTACTTTTATTATGAATCAACAAAGAACATTTATAAAAACCCACCATTACATTTGTGTTTATCAGGTGAATTGTTACAATTGATTGTGAAGCAGATTTATTCTCATTATCAAGCCTTTTCTTAGCGCACTCCAAAGAGCTAGAATCAGCTGATGGTTTTCAGGAAGCAAACAAGTGCTTTGGTTTCTCGAAACAGGAAGACAGTCTCCCTGGTGAGGTGCGAGAATCTAAAAGAGTTTGTGACAGATTTCTGCACAGTGATTATCGAGAACAGACACTTTAATCTATGTCTGTGATATTTTATGTTTTGTTGTTTTTTGCTTTTTATTTTGAAATAATTGTGAAAATGTTGGATGGATGGAATAACAGGACAGAAATGTCTGCTTTTGGATAATCTTGCAAATTAAATATCTCGCAAACTATGTCAACACAGTGATGCAAAAATCATACAAATATCCAATATTGCCATGAAGCAAGCCTGCTTATTGATTTGCCCACAGTGGCCTAATACAACTATAGCTGTTGTAAAGAAAGCTACCTCAATGTAAACAGAATGGCATCGCTGTTGTTTGACAAATCTGTATGGTCTCATGGCGTTTAGTGTCATAAAATGTTCCCCAAATGTTCCCCAAAATGTGACAAAATGTACAGAGAATCAACAGGAGACTCATAAAAGCAGCAGGTCTCTCAAACAACGTCTTGATCCCACCAGGTGATGCAGGCACATGTCAGAGGCAGCGGAGCAGCTGCCACGTTTTACAATGTAAACTGGAATATTCTGAAGCAACAATAAATCGATACTCTTGAGAGAATACGGTGGGACGTATCATGTTCAAAATCAAATCTAAACAAAACAAAAGGAATATCACATGAAATTAAGGTGTGAAAAGGTGCCATGAATGTTTTATGCCAGCCAGCCACTGACATAAAGGATATAAATATTGTATGCAAAGAGAAAAATACCCCGTTTGAAGTGTTGAGAGCAAAGACAGTGGGAGAGAAAGGGAGGGGAAGCAGGTAATTACGAGTGGAGCTGCTCTTTGACGGATTATTATATTAAAGCGGGAGGAGGATCAACCAAACACAGCTAACCTCTGTAACAGTGCTGGTCTCCACCTATCAGTGACAGGAACATTACAACCTGAGGAGCCACTTCCACTTGACAAACGGAGCACCAAATCCCCAGGCTGGGAAAAAAGAAAGCCGGCACACCGCAAAGCTCCCCCGGCCCGCTGATGAACTGCTCATTACAAGGCTTTTAGTTACTTTAACTTCACAGTTAACTTGTGCTTTTTTGGAGTACTCTAAAACTTATTACTACGCTGTTTTAATGAAGTGCTGAACTCAGCTCGTTTTCACAAAAGTGGGGTTATTTTACTGTTCTGCTGTTTTGGCACAATCAGGAGGATTCATGTTTTCCTTTGAACTTCTATTGCTATGTTTGAAAAGCTGTGAGGAAGCGTTCTTATTAAAGATACTATGACCACCTCATTGTTCCACTTAGTACATCTTTGAAAACCAACATTATTCATATCTTGCTCTAAAGAAAGACACAGCGGCACTTTTGCGTAACATAATTGCAAATGTCTCTTCATGAAATAACAATAAAACTACTGCGATGCCTGTTTGGTTAAGTTTGGGTTCATTTTCTTAGCGATGGTAACTTAAGTCAAGGCTTAGGGTTAGGGTTAGGGTTAAACGTGTTCTACAACAACAATGCCATTTTAATTCCACATGAGCTGCAATTCTTTTTGCACATCTTGGATGAAATCTTTGAACTAAAAGCTAAGAATTTACTGAGATCAGGTTTAATTAATAGTTCGTACCCTTCAAAAGGATAACAGTGGCTAGTTTCAGTAAATGATCATTATGTTTAAACAAATAGTAAATCTACTTAATAGAATATTTTACTGCTATTGTTTTTACCCTTGCCCCTGCCTGCTTTTGCAGCCGTACTAATTAAAACTAATCTCTCCAGTATTCCGACAGGATAATGTGATAAATGATTCCCTTTCTAGAAAGTGGGAGACTTCCCTTTCTTCCCCAAAAGGACCGATTCTTCACTTGTAGTCTTGGTCCAATAAATACCATCACTGGGTGAAGAAATGTGGGGTTTTAAAAGAATAAAATGTAAAGTGTGTGGAGTGTGTTTGGAACCGAGCTACCTGCTCTCTCCTCGCCCCGGGGCAGGCTATCATCTCCAGTGACACCAGAGGGAGGGCAGACCCCACCCCACCTCTACCGGGCCTGCTGATGTAAGGGATGAGAGGCGGGCGGTGGATGGAGGAGGCTCTGCTGCTGGCCCCGTCTCTCAGGTCCAGCTTCCTCTTTGATCACCGGCCGCCGACCTCCATGTCTCCAAAACAAGGAGCCGGGGCCGCGAACATGCCGCTGAGCCTGTCTCCCTTTCCTTCAGCCCTTGTTCCTTTCCAAATATGAAAAAAGGGTTAATTGTATTTAACAATATGCTCTCTAACCCCCCCCGCCTCATCAGCACAACCCTCTCCTCCTTGATTAGAATTAGAATCACATCTGGCGCCATGTTCTGTCCCTCATTACTGCTGAATCTCATTACAACCCACTCCCACGGGAGGGACCGTGCCGGGATTTTAAGCACACTTTTCGCTTTCTTCCTGCCTCTTGCTCATCACATCTACCTCGCCGCTCCTTCTCTTCTGTGTTTACATTAGCGGAAGTCCTCATCTGAGAGAATGACTGAGCACCACCTCCCTCCTCCACCCTCCTCCCAGAGCTTGGAAATTGTTTTACACTGCCAATTAAAGTAGGTATGTTGAGTTTTTCCAGAGTATGTATTATTCAGAGTGTATTATTTGTTGCGCTCAAAAAGAGAAGAAAAAAAAATCCTCGCTAAAATAGGACTAGCAGAGTAAGTTCCACTTACTTGCAATAAAAACTACACCAAAGGTTTGGAAATATAGTCAACATAGGGAAAATGAGGGAGCTTATTTATGGTGCCCTGAAGTCCTACTGAATAATAGAAACCTCCACATATAACCACATTTTAAACTTTCTTTCTTTGCACCCTTGTGCAAACAGTGTCTGACTGGGAATTTATTTTAGAAGGGAGAAAATAAAGAAATCTGTAAAGTTTGAGTCCAAAATGTTTTACCTCAGTAAAATATTAATTTAAAGCCATGGCAGGCAGAAACAGTTTCTCTGGAGGTTGTACTTGTGAGGAATTAAGAGTTAGAGCGTATAATCAAAGTCTTTTATTTGCACTTTTAAGAACCCAATATAAAGTAACAAAAACATGAAATATAAAATCAAAGCAGTGATGTCTGACATAAGTGGACCCTGCGTCAGAGCGGGGAGCCCTGGACGTCGCAGGAAAGGCCCTGAGGTTCCTCCCGCCGTTCAGCTCTAGATCATCGGCGAGTCGCAGAGCGTGCAGGGCGCCTGCAGTATCTTCTTTATCCACTCTGGATCTGTGAGGAGACAAAACAAGTTCTGATTGGACTGAAGGTTTCTAAATATGTAATGATTCTAAAGACATGTCCGAATATAACCAACAACAACATAGGGGTTGGGGATATATCGAATGTACTCGCTGTATTGCTGCTCGTGGGATGTAGTAAATTACTATATCGCGACAATAGAGTACAAAGTGTCACAGAATTTTTTTTAAGCTTCCGGCATGAGACTGTATCTGGAGGTAAGCAGGGAACCGGAAAAGAGCTAAGGAAGTAAAGCGATAGATCGAGTTTATACGTGTCGAGTTTCGGAAATGGTAATGAAAGATGTCGGCCTACCCGGTCAAACTAGAACCCACGTTGTTTTGTGGTACATGTACATAAACATACACCAGGCATTATGGTAAGAGCGTGTAAGAACTGACTTCAAAATAAAAGCGACCTTCCGGTGAAATTACAATGAATTTTTGAGCTATGGCCAAAAACGTGTTTTGTGAGGTCACAAACCTAACCTCAGTAACCTCACACCAAACCTTTGACCACCAAAATGTAATCAGTTCATCCTTGATTCCAAGTGGACCAGAATGGGCGGACAACGCAAAAACAAATAAAGAAGGCGGTGAAAATCCAGAAGATGTTTTGAGACAGGAGCCGGGATGATGTTGATTCTGACAGATGCCAGCGGTGCACAGACCTGTCAGTCTGTAGCTCCTATAGCAGGGGTGGGGAACCTTTTTCCATATCAAGGGCCATTTTCTTATTTTTTTTTACAACATCTTTCGAGGGTCGTACTAATTATTGAACTCATAACCTCTGCAATTTTTTTTAAGACGCAGCCCATTCATCTCACCTTTCTTTTATGCTGTGCAAAACAACTACTTTTTTATCCATGTATCTTTCTGTTTTATCAGACATCAGAAATCCTTTATTAGTCCCACAACGGGGAAATGCATCTTGTCACAGCAAAAGAACATATAAAGTAAGAGGCAGTACACAATAATTAAATAGAATAAAAAATAATATAAGTACCAAGGTTGATAGAAAATAAAGTGAGTATTGCACATGGCACCACAGCAGTGGTGGAACAGTCTGTTCTTGGTGTGGTGGTCTACCTCTCTATCTCTCCATGTTTGTATGTTCCGCTCTGCAGAGAGCTGCTTGTTGAGCCAAACTCCGCCGAAGAGCGTTAACTTTATCCAAACGCACTCGTCTGCACAAACTAGACACACTGGCCTTTTACTTCCACAAAGATCTAATCTTTCGTCCATTTCTCCAGGAAAGTGCGACATTCCACATCCACCTTTCTCTGTTTTACACTCGCCACGCTGCGTTCACTGATGTTAATGACCGTCTCGTTTAATACTGAAGTTTTTTTACATTACGTGCCCACGTGATGACACGTTCCGCTCGTGTTGTGTTCAAGGACCCTGACCTTGGCCAGGAAAAACAGTCAGTTGCCTGTTTATTCTATTGCTGTCTAGATTATTATTTTTTTTTTTTCCTAGTTGATTTTTTTGCGTGTGTTTATGAATTACCTCGGGGGCCGGATCAAATGGTCTCGCGGGCCGTATACGGCCCGGAGGCCGGAGATTCCCCACCCCTGTCCTATAGGCTGGAGTGACCAGAGAAATCGGGCCTGAAGATGACCTGAAGACCTGGGATGCATAGTAGTGCAATGTTTTCTCTTCCAACTCTTACTACTGCAGGAACCACATTACTGGCAGGTTGTATAACCATGATAAATGGTTCATGATAAATAAGTAAGCTTTTCAGTGTCCAATTATAATAAATAATTGATTTAAAATACTGTTATTGGCATAAAAATTGATCTGATTTCACCCAATATTGTACTCATATGATGCATTCATTATGTGCCAAGGACTGATGTACTGCATATAAATACATTTAAGTTAGAGTAATTCATGCTCATCTCAAATTCAATAACACATCTGTGTATTGACCAAAAAGGACCACAGAAATGATTGACAGATCAAATCAATCAGGTTGGGTCCACACAGGTAAATGGCCTTACACAGTGCGTATACATGCACTTTAGTAATCTGTTACTGTAGTGCAGAAGTTGGATGGAATTCTCTATAACAAAAGGATGCATCGCTATGTGTATTGTATTGATCTTTCCTGTCATCCTGCCAGATACTTTCCATGTCTGGAGTCTTTGTCATGCACATGCTTGCATGTAAAAAAAAGCCAATTAGAAACACTGTTGCGCATATACGTGGCAAAGAAATCGGCTTTTTCTTGTTCTGAAAAGTTGGTATAATGAGAGATTCCTGAGAACTACATGAGAATCTTTCCCTTGTGCATCCGCCCAAATAGCATAACACAATTTGGGCTACGTACTTGTTTCAAGTACATGTTTAGCTGTTGTCAAAGGAAACTTCTCATAAAGTTTGTACTGCCTTTAAGAGTGCAAAAAAACTTTAAGTCAATTGGGACAAGACTACATTTGTAAAACATGGAGAAAAAAGCATCAACCAAAAAACTGAGATAAGACTTTAGAGCTTTCTGACCAATGAATCAACTCAGGACTTTAAGGAGGCAGCCTTGATCGTAAGTCAGCCACAAACAAAAAAGATACTAATCACGTCACTCAAAAACAAAACCCAACAACAGCTAATTTCTAAAATCATTCATCCATCAGTATGAAGTTTTCAACTGACTGGAAATCCAAAATGTCAAGCGACGATGGTTGTTGCGGGATGAAGGCCGACGTTGAAGGTGACAGAAGGAGATGGCTGATGGAGAGCGTAACTATGAAATGGAGGTGCAGAGATGGAAAGTGGCGCTTACCCTCGGGCTCTGGCAGTCTGGCGATGGAATCTAGCAGGAGGCAACGTCTGAACGTCAGCGTCTGGCAGGCCTGGTATGACAACACACACCTGGAGGAGAGCGAGAGGGCGGCATTAGAGAGAGAACACGAACACGAACACGAACACACACACACACACACGTTTGAAAGATGATATTTATGAGACGACGAGTGGCGCATGGGTAAATATCAAAAGGTGGGAGGCTTGATTACTGCTCTGCGAAGATAAATAAACCGTCAAAGAAGGCACTTGGCATTAAGATTCATTTCATGTCCTGTCAGGCACGTTGTGAGGCTAAAGCTAATAAAGACATTTTTTTAGTGGATTTGATTTGAACTTGTTGAAGAGAATGATCTCTGTACCTGAGCCACATGTGACCGTTTTTACAGATGGCTTGTTTGTGGTCCAAGAAGGGCAGCACCCGCCTGACACAGGCTGCAGCGCTCCGAGAACGTCTGCTTGTTCATCTTGTTCTTGATGTGGCCAATCAGGACCTGAGAGAGACACACACACACACACACAAATATAAGAGTTAAATAAAGGCTAAAATATTTACTTTTTGAGCTGATCTGAAACACTAATATCTACGACAGCGTATTAGGGCAATTGAAGTAATAAATAAATAAATTAGGGAGTCGTGGATTAGAGGTTAGAGATTAAAGTCAAACAAATATATATATAAATCTCAGATACTATACTATATATCTATATATAGCTATATATATATGCTATATATATATATAGCTATATATATATATAGCTATATATATATATATATATATATATATATTATATATATATATATATATATATATATATATATATATATATATATATATATATATATATATATATAGCTATATATATATATCATATATATATCTATATATATACTATATATATATATATATATATATAGCTATATATATATATATCTCTCTCTCTATCTATATCTATCTATAGTCTCTCTATCTCTCTATCTCTATCTCTCTCTCTCTCTCTATCTCTCTCTCTCTCTCTCTCTCTCTCTCTCTCTCTCTCTCTCTCTCTCTCTCTCGCTCTCTCTCTCTCTCTCATCTCCTCTCTCTCTCTCTCTCTCTCTCTCTCTCTCTCTCTCTCTCTCTCTCTCTCTCCTCTCTCTCTCTCTTCTCTCTCTCTCCTCGCTATCTATCTATCTCTCTATAGATATATATATATATATATATATATATATAGTCTCTGAGATTAAGAGATTGCGAGAGAAAAATAGATCAGACTACTCCAAGATTTAAGTCCCAAAATTCTGAGAAAAGAACTTCAATATATTAATAGTGTTGTTTTATTGTCAAGGAACAACATTGCTTCACTTTGCAAGGTTGGATCACAGTCGCCGCTGCTTGCCGTGTATTATGCCTGCAGCGGATGCCCCAATTTAATTATACTTTGTAATCAGATTTAGCAATAAGGAAATACAGAATCACCGTATTATCATAAGCATCCGATCTTTGAAGCGACATTGCGGTAGATAGCCCTATTCAGAAGGATGAGGAAGGATATTGCAGTCTGACATACTTTTGCACCTCCTCAAAGAGAAGCAATGTGGTTCCTTAACACTATTTTTCTGAGTTTCTTTCTCGTACATTTAAAACTTAAATCTCAAAGAATATGAGTTTTATTTCAGAATAATACATCCCTCCTCCCGCTCTGTAACACAAATGTTTTAACCTAGCTGATCAGCAGCAGTGGTGGCTGCACACATTTTAAGATTGCGTGTTGATTTTACCCAAAGGCACTGCATTTTCACCTGATGTAGTATACTATACTGACATAAATAAAAGACTGAAATCATTTTAAAAATGAAAAACGCAATATCTTCCTAAATAGAAAAGAAAGAAAAAAACTGACATATGCAAGTCAAACTTCAGATATTTCTGTAGTTTGTTACATTGTTTGTGAAAACAAAACAAAAAGCTATTAAACCATTAAAGTGAGTGCATGAAACCGTTGCTAAATAGCAGCCTAAGTGGCAATTATGGGATACTGGTAAACACATACTACATGGCAAGAAGTATGTTTTTTCATGCTTTGGGTTACACTACTTAGTTCCAATTTAAGATGGTGTGAACCTCCAGGCAAACCGTGGTGATGTCACGCTACATTACTGGGTGTAACTAAAAAGTCCAAGCAACAAAGCCAATCAATCAAGATCAAACTGTAGGGCCGTGCAGAATGTCATTTGTTTTACACTCAAACCTTCTTTTGAGATTTTTGAACTGAAGATTCAAATGTTTTGTCATATTTTAAGACATCATCGTCCTAAAAAAAAAAAATCTTCTTGGAAAACTTTGCTTTTCGTATAAATATGGATTGAGGAAAAATATTTTATTAGATAAAAGCTTTTTGCCAAATGATTGCATGCATCTATTTTTTAGACTTTTTTACAACACACTGGAGATATTGGAAATGTTTGGATCACACAAGTCGGAAACAATCCTACACTGGAATATAATAGTAGAGTACTAATAATATTGGTGTAGCCTAATCTTTTTCTGCAACTGCATCATTACCGGGTTTAAACAGAGTGAACAGACAGAGCAGCAACGTGTTGACGTTATAAATGAAGCTTCAAACTATTCGGTACAGCCCTCAAACAAACCACTGACAACCACATACGGTTGTAATATTCCAGTAGTCCACATACTGTTGGCCATATACTCACATTAAAGTGCGTTAAGCGTACTTTGGGATCATCAGCATATACCTGACATGAAGTCAATCTGATCAGAGCAACAAAAAAAGAAAAAAGATGACAACAACAACAGAAGCTGAGGTGAATAATTATCAGGTGAGTGACTGAGTGTTACCTCTGAAGCTCTGTCGTTAGAGTCTCTGGAGAGGTACTCCACCAGGCCACAGGTGGGGATGCTGGTGTTCTGAGCAATCCATGTGTTGAGGTAAACCACCCCCAGCACCTTCTTCATGTTCTCTCTCATCATGTGGGTCTCTACAGCATTGATCCAAGCCTGCACCTCCTCCATCTGCTCTTTCTGATTCTCCTTCTCCTGTTTTACTTCACCAGGCTCGCCTTTCTCTTGTGTGGAGTCGTCATCTCCGTCATCTCCATCCTTTCCATCCTTTCCATCCTTTCCATCCTTTCCATCCTCCTCTTCTTCGTCCCTTACAAACACCTTGTTCTCCTCGGATGTGGGTTTCCATCGGTGATCTGTGGGAGGCATCTGTAGCGACTGGTAAAGTATACGCACCAAGAAGAGCTTGAAACGCCACAAGTAGGGAGAGTCTACTTCCTGGATCTTTTTATCGAGCTCTTCCAGCAGCGACGCAGGTATGCTCTTGTTTTTCAAAATTTGCCACCTCACAAGATCAAGCAGGTCGGCCGTTTTGTACAAGTTCTGTGTGGGGGACTTGAGCAGCAGTGCTGCTGCCATTTCTGGCGTTTTCAGGGTCACAAAATGAACCTGGTAGGTCCTGTTTACTGGATGATAGCCGCCAACCATACCTTGTGTGCTGGCGAGCGCAATGTACGCTCCGTTGTGGCTCACTGCAATTCCGTGTATCCTCCTCCCTGTGAGGTTCTCAGGTCGCAACATGTCCTCTTGTTTGAAAATCAAAGTGTTTTCTGTAAATGTGGGCGTCAGCTTTTTTATCCACCCGTCTACAGAGCATGTGTACACTGCGACGCCATGCTGACTGATCGCTAGAGAGACCACAGGGAGCGAGTGCAGCCCGGCCACATGAGAGTTGTGCACATTCAGACCGGCGGGTGAAATCATGAGCAAACACCAAAAGACATAGCAGCCGCGTGAGGCAACGATGAGGCTGCAGCTGGACTTTTGGATCGGGTGGATCATCGGGACACATTTGAGGTTTTCGACGGCAATCTCGTCGCACTCCTTCCAGAGGATGACCGGGTGTCGCAGGGTGAAGTAGCCCTTCACCCCCGACAGGCTGACCGGCACGATCTTGACGGGTCCCACCTCACTGCCGACGATCAAGCCGCTCATCCGCCGATCTGCGCTTTCATACTCCCACCACGCCAAGTCGCTGGGTCGAGTCACACCTGACTCGACAATGTCATAAAACTCAACATCTGCAGTGTCTAAAAAGGGCAACACAAACTTCCACAAAACAACATCGCCGTTTTCCATTAAGACGGCGAGGAGGACCATCTCCATGTCTTTGCACGTGTTGTCCGGCTGAGCCTGTTTGGTCGTATAAACGCTCGACCACTCCATCCTCAGAGGAGTCTGCATACGGAAGCGCCGCTGCAGCTCATCAAAGTCCAGCAGGTTTGCCTGCGGAGGCTGGTTGTCTTTTTTGGAGTAGCCTCGCTCCTTTAGCCTCTCGCTGTACTTTTTGGTGAGATCAACTAGCATGTTCCACTCGAGACGCTTGTGGCTGTTGTGAATGGTGAGTCTGTGGTCAAGTGTTAGGCAAGCGAGCAGACAGCGCCCGCTAGAGTCACAACCTAACGGAGACCAACTGGCGTATTTTATTCCTTTGTGAAGTCCTATCGATGGGTTTATCACTCTGTCGGCCATAAAAAGTTGCCTTACTGTGGGGTCTGGATGTGTAGAGAACTTCTCCATCGCTTGAGCCAGCTCTGCAGATGGTCCCACCTTCAAAGTTAAAAACACAAATGAAAGCAATATTCAAGGTTAAAGGTCAGGGTTGAGAAAACGTTTAAGTTGTTTCAGCCTACATCCTCTCTACATATGTAACTAGAATGACACACCAAGGATATGTCCCGTCTCTCAATGTTACCAAAAGTGAAAAATAATTAGTGTATGCGATTCGTGATTTGGTCCGCTCCACAATGTAATGGGTTCTTCCTTGGCGCATGGTACACCCCTGAAAATTGGGCCAGTAGTTTTTCTGTAATCCTGCTGACAAACAAATCGAACCAAAAACATATTCTTCCGGTTTCAGGCCACTGCCATGTGAACACAGTATACATGTGGATGGATGATGCAGCACATAGAATGTGACCTGATTGAGTGCCATCACCTACTGCTCCCTGCTGTAGCCCTCCTATTCACAAGCAGTTAATCATATCTATAAAATGAGCAGGAGACCAACCCTGCCAGTCTGCCACTGTGCCTAGTGGATTATAAAATTCAGCTCCATCCAGTATTTTATCTGCCAAGTGGATTTTTGGAGTAGAGACGAACCTATAAACACTCATGTTTACACACCAGAGCAGCTGCGCAGACAAATTTACCACAGCAAAATTGTTTTTCAGTTTCTCTTTTCATCAACATTTGTATTTCATTTCGTTTTTAATTATCTTTCTTTTACTTGAGTAAATAATGAAAATACAGAAACATCCACCCCTGCCAAACTAATGGCACACAAGTGAATAGGAGCTTGGCTGTGATTCTGAGGCATGTTTACCCAGGTTTCCTAACAAGTAGACAAATAGTAGCAACACTACTCCAATAGACTCACAGATGTCTTTTTGTAATTACATATACATCCTTTAGGCACACTTGTGTTACTTATTAGCAGTATGTATATTGGCACTTTTGTTGCCAATCTACATCCATGTTTTCCAAAAACTTCACTTGAGATACAGTATATGGGGAAACACTGTACCACAGGTAATTTTGGTTCATTGATAATAACACAGCTGCCATAAATAACACATCTGCATCATGCAGTTCATTAGTTCAAAAGTAGGGAAGTTACAGATGACAATTGAGGCAGAAATATACTCTGTACTCCTGTAGACAAGACAGCATTCTTTTTAAAAGCTTCTCACCACTGGTGTAAACACTATGAGAAATATTCAAATATATCTTTTTATCTAAGGAAGTGGCAACCATTGAAAGACGTAAAGGTTTTTGTGTCCCAGGACTGTTCACTCAATACTTACGATCGTGAGCTTCACTTTTCCACAATAGCTGAAGATTAAAGGGATGGTTCACCCCAAAATCCAAATGCATATTTTTCCTCTTCGTAGTGCTATTTATCAATCTAGATTGTTTTGGTGCGAGTTGCCGAGTGTTGAAGAGTCTGCTTTTTTTCTCCAATGTAATGGAACTAGTCTCGGCTTGTGGTGCACAGAGTGCCAAAATAATGTTGGGGGGAAAAACTCACCAGCATTGTATCTTTACAGATCAAATCATTACATAATAATCCACACCTTGATGTTAGCAGTTTCATGTAGGAACTATTTTCTTTCTACCGAACAACACCCCCCAGTAAGAAAGAAAACTGAAAGAAACTGTTTTGAATATAGCATTCACTTAAACTGATATAGTTTTAAGGTGGCTGAAATACTTCCACAGCAGTACTTGTTAGCTTCTGTGCCTTTACTCCTGTCTGCTTCTCCAAACTGGGGGCGTGTCGACCCCATCTACTGTAGTAATACACTGACTTCGGAGAAGTACCTCAGACAACCTTGCTTCAAACAATCTGAACTATGATACCATCCCATGTTAGGAGAAACTGAGGCCAGGTCATGAAGATGAGCAGACGATACGTGTCAAATTTGGAAATTGGTGGCATTCCTCTTCAACTGATTCATTCCGTGCTGTTGTTGTTCCACAACACATTATATTATAAGACGTACACAGTCTTTATCAGAGATTTATGAACGCGACCACTTGCTTGACGGCACGGTGCAAATTCAGTAAAGTTAGGTGCCATCCGCCTAGTTTACGTGCTAAAGTCGTATCAACATCCGCGCGTGCTACGCTAACAGGGCTACTTGGGTCCATCCTTTTTCCTGTACCAAGGAGTAAACAGGCTAACATTGGTGGTTATTTACCCGCATTTTTAACGCTTCTGTCGGCACGGGGATTGAGGTCCTGTGCAGCGTCAGCTCTTGTTTGTTGCTGTGGACATCGCACACCAGCTCCATCAGAGACATGGAGCTGGTGGTGCACACAGCCAGGCGGTGATCCTGCGACCAGGCGAGCGGCTGCAGCCCGCTGACCGGGGCCATGAGCGGGACCACGGGGTCCCGCTTAACCGGCACATCCACCGGGCTTATCAGTAGAGCATCCTCATCTTCTGGCTCGGTCTTAATTATTAGATTACTGGGCAGTGAAGGCGCCGAATTTGACGGACTGGCAGCCGCCATGTTTTTTCCCTGCGGTGGAAGTGACGTTGGCGAACGCGGAAGGTGAGGAAGGAGGGACTTCCTCCGCGCAGTTAAATAGTGCACTGTGTATGACGTCAACAGGATTAATGTTTACTTCTGAAAGGTCAGGCTATTTAAAAAACATTTATACTTATATGTGTATACATGCTTCGTTTCAATACGTGTTTTATTTCATATAGTCCCATAATTAAGATTTTTTTTATTTGTTATTGTTGTATTAGACTGCATTACTATTAGCTAGGTGTAGGCTACCTAATAAACTGACAATTGAGTGGAGATCTACAGAATCTCTGCAAACACTGTGAGAGCCCTGGAACAAGGTAAAACAAGTAATACTTTCTTAATGGTTTCACCATTAAGAAAGTATTACTTGTTTTTTAGGTAGAGTTATAATTATGTATTCCAGTGGTTTCCATCCCATCCTAAATTTATAATGTGTCACTCTGACTTTTCTCTTAAATAAAAAATACTTTCAGCTCCTCTGACCTTTAAATCTTCTTTAAATGAAACAATCTAAAAGGAGAAAATCACTCTTTGGTTGAGCCGTCACAACAGTCCACAATCAGGCTATAACCTGTGATGAAGGGACATTGCTTAATTTTAATTCTTATCTTGTTCAACTTGAACCGGTTTAAATGTTTTGTCTATATCAACAAAACAAACGTTTAATAGGCTCAGCCTTCATATTCAGAAACAAACAAGAAACATGCTGCCTAAGAGCAAAAGTTCATCTTATTTATGAAAAGCAGGTTTTTTTTATCATTATCCCTCTGTAGCTATAAAGAAAACTTACACTGGATCAAACGTGGAAAAGACCATGCCTGATCTCTGAAATCAATATGCCTTTACCCCCGACAGACTGTCAGCATGCATCTGAGGGAATCACAATCAATAACCTTGCTATGTTAATGAGTGTTGTAATTACCCATACATACACACTGTGCATATTAGCAATTTACATGACAAATTATATTTTACATGTTGTAAACTGTCTTTTTTTATATTTCAATTGCATCATGTTTTTGTGAGCCATAAATCGTACTTACAACTAAGAGGAAAAACATGGAAAAAGCCAATACATATTTTCCATTTGTGTGCTATGTCAATTAATTTGAACTGAAGGAAATATTAAAACAGTTACTCTATGTAGATATTTGTTCGTATCAAAGCTATGAAATAAAAAAATGTCAATGTTTATGCATCCTGCAATATTTTCATTGGAATATTTGTCTCCATAGATTTCTTTGTTCAGAGAATAACAACACGATATTCCCTGTAACATTTTAGTATGTATACTACTGAAACATAAATCACAAATACTTTTGTAATTAGACTACTTAACAGCAGATACATACCTCGTTGGCATATGTATTTATCTTTTTAAAACAGTTTTATTAAATGTCTAATGAAAACTAAACATGTGTTAATGTTTGTTTTAGGCAGAAGAGCTACTATAATTTGACTTTAATGTCTCAGAATGAAACAGCACATGCAGCCTTGGGCAGTGTGTCAGGACTTGCACATCCTTGTTTTAATTAGATTAGATTAGATGAAACTTTAATGTGTTCCATGGGGAAATTTAGCAATCTATGTGACACATTCACTCAACGAGATTAGGTCTATGTTGAAACAACGCTGCTACTCAACAATGACATATTCACCACTCTGAGAGAAAAGAAGGATGAGCCCAATCCTTGACAGGCACGACATCAGTCATTTCATCCGTCCGAGTGCAGTCACTCGTCACAGAGAGAGATCATTCATTTTCACGTTTCATCGTTAATTAATAAAAATATGAAAACTGTCACATCCGCAGTTGATGGCCAAGATAAATATCAGCATGCTTTATGCGATAAGTCCTTTGACCGGACGCTCCTCGACCGGTCAAAGGTCAAACGGCTGCAATCGGATGCAGAGCTGGAGACTCCCAGGCAGACAATGATTTGTTACCACCCTCACATAAAAGCTCCTCTCTTGCAGTAGCTCGCCTGACTCTCAGCGAGATGACAGGGATTTCAACAGGCAGCAGTTATTTGTCACAAAACAAATTGTTACAAATCTGCGAGACAAATACGGAATAGCTCACCCACCATGTTTTAATCTCTCATTTTTCTGTCTTTTGTTTCGATAATCGAAATGAATAAATGAACGGGACCATGGTATGTTTCATTCTTAATGAAGCGTGTAGTGAATGAATATTTCAAACACCTGCTGTGTGTCTTTGGTGGTTTTGACTGGGGACCCAATCCCAGCCTGGGATGTATGAATGTTGGATTAAACATTCATCAAATGCTGTCACAAAAACTTTATCCTCTCCTGTCAACCACACGTAAAGATAGAAACAGGCCACTGTGCAGGCCAAAGTAGCTCAGCCATGATTTGAACCTCAGCCTTTGGGTTACTTATTGTGTAGTCGTGGAATTATTTAGGCTGCGTTGGAGTCATGTCTGAAGGTATATGGATATGGATGGGGTCAGCTCAGGTCAATCCCCTGCATCTCTAATATCTACCTGCTGTCTTGTTATTGCCTGCAGGTTCCTCCTCAGCCTTTCAACCTCCAGTAGACCTCATCCTGTGCTGTTTGCTTGCTCCGAGTGTCACTGGAGGTGCTTACATGTTTCTTGTGAGAGAAGCCCGCAGGGACGTTTTGATGCATGGTTCATCATACATGTTTTAATCATTCAGTCTCTCAGACACCTCCCCGGAGGGGGCTGCTGCAGCACATTACCAAGAACACACAATTAGCGATATAATCATGATGATGATAATGAAATGTATTTAGAGCATATCAGCGTGGTTCACTCTGTTCGGGGAGACATTAGCAGGACTGCAGCCCTGGAAAAGCCTCACTGCTCGGGCTCCCGGTGCTACCCCTCTGGAGACCGGCAGAGCCCGGCAGGATGCCACGTCAGAGATTAGCAGTCATAGCAGTCGACTTGGCGCTCCTTCTGCGCCGTCAACTGCGAAAGCCTCACCTGACAGGTGTTGCTCTCAATCAGTGCTCCTCTGCCCCCACAATGCTGTCCTTGGAGTGGAATAGGGACAAGGAAGCCCCCCACCCCCTTTATACCTCCTGACAGCCTCTAACAGACGATGCTCTGAGATGTACTGGGCTTCATACACCAGAAAAGAAACAGTAAATCCCCCTCTCGATGAGAAACTATTGATATCACATCAGTGACATCAGCGGGAAACACAGTGCTGGTCTTTTATTTAGCTCCCCTCAGGGATGTTCAGTCACCCGTTAAAGGTCAAGGTGATAGCATGTCAGGATCAGAGGGAGGTATTCAGGGCAGGAATAATGGTACATGCTGGGAACTATTTTAACAGACTGTAGGCCAGAACAAAACCAATGGTTCCAACTGGTTAAAAATAACACCAGAGGACAAAGGCAGTCTTTGTTCCAGAATACAAATTGATTTAATTTCCTGACAATGTTATAATATAATATTGCTAAGACAATATCTGATATCTACCCCATGCCTTCAGTTGTGAGAGAGAATTCACTTTTACGAACAGTATTTAGCAAAAAGCAAATTGAACCGCTCTTTACTAGCATAATTAAAAGAGGCAAATGGCCATTTCCCATTATCACTGACTGCAGTATATATATATATATATATATATATATATATATATATATATATATATATACACAGTATATCTTGGTTATCATAAATGAACATGTGAAATTATACACATGAAAAACACCTTTCCGACTGACAGCGTGTTCTGCGGATAATTATGGTTGTATGCTTATTCTGGAAAGATATTGCTTTTTAATTGATTAAATGTAATGTTTCCAGTGCTATTCACCGCTGTTGTTTTGGGTGGAGACAGTAATCTCAAGGACATATATTTCAACCTGTGTGCTAATGTAACCAAAACCACAGCAGGGTAGGTGGGAAAATATATATATATATTTGTAATTCTGTTGAACCATCACTTTAACTGCAGGTGAACATTTCAAGTGATGTGTTCAAACTTGATAGACTACTTACTACTACATGCATTGTGAGGGGGTCCATTATAATACATTACTTTTCTTACTAAGCTAGTTTGATCTACGTGGACAGCAACTAGCATTTACAACCTAATAGCATATTTCAAATTACATGTGAACAAAACATGTATAACCTAAGCAAAATTAATAATAAAAAAACGTAATTAAACCAACATTTACTTTCGTCTGCCATGTTTCTGCGTAATATTGTTTAAAAAGTTGTTCCGACTTGAGGGGGCATTCACGTGAATTGTACGAGTTGTTCACACATTTCTTCTGATTATTTTGACACGACATTGATGTAGCGTTGCTATAAGGCGGACTTGAATACGTCGTGCCACGCGCACTCTTTAAGTCCCTCTGCAGCAGCAGAGACTCGGCTCATTTCGATACTTCAGAAAAAAAGTTTAAACCAACTAAATTTAGCTGTAACTAATTGTTGCTACTGCTGCTTTTTAAGTAGCTTTTCATTCACAAGCTATTCTACCAAAAAGTCTTCAAACCGGAAGCTGGAGTTTCCTGTTGGAAAACTTGGATTTATCATCAGCTCGGGAGACGCTTCGCTTCAACACGGTAAACTAGTTTAAATACTGCTTGTGCTGACATGTATATTGAGTGGATGTTAGCTTTGTTAGGTTGCTCTTAATTGAGACTGTCTTGGTGTTTGCTAGTGCTCATGTATGCTCTTATTAGTCTTTTTCATGGAAAACATTTTGACATGCCACAGTAGGAAAAGCAAAGGTGTTAATAACACATTAATGATGGGCTGACTTCCATTTAGCTGCTGTAGGCTTAGGCCAATTGTGCATACTGGCTCACTGTTACACTCCTTCATCATTAGTGTTATTAGTAACACCTGTCCTTTTCCTGCTATGACAAGTTAAACTGTCTGCCGTGAATCAATGCCTATATTCTGCTTAAACCTGTGTACAGTGTATGTATTGATATTAATTATGAATTATTTACTGGTATCTTGTGGTTGTTGTTTGGCATTATGGATTATTATCTTAAATGTATAAAGATAACTGGATACAGTGTTGGAGGAGGGTCTCTGTTAATTCCTAAAACGTTGCTCAGTGGCACATTAAACCAAAAAAGTTCGACTGTCAGGTATAAAATGACCCGGATCTGTTGCATCTGTAGGCCCATAGAGCATGCCGCTTGGTCTCAGGTCTCACCTGAAGGGCAGCTCATTGTACCGTTGAAAACTCTGGATTTTGCTAGTAGTAAGTTTTACAACTTTTAGGGGCTGTTTTAAGTTTTCTCACAGAAAAGTTTTACATCAAAAAAATGTACGCTGATTTATAGACACCTCTTTCACAATGTAAGTCTATGGGCACTAACGCTGAGGTAACAAAGCTTGGTTTCTTGTGAAACCCTTCAGTTCAGTCACTATAATATCCCAGATGGGAAACTTGATTTGCAGTCAGGTGCACAAGATATAGAATACAAGTACAAAACAAAAAAGAAAAACAATACAAAAACAAAAGTATACATTACAAAATGTTTCCTGTACATATAATGTATTTATTATTCATTTATGTCTATTCTCGAGAAAACAAAAGGCTGATTCTCGAGATAATGAGATAAGTAGTCATCGTAGTTGGAAGTGGACGGAAAGAACTACAAGTGTGCCTAATCAGAACCACAGGGGCATGGACAGCTCCAATTCAGGCTAACCAGGGTTAATTCATTTCTGTGGGTTAAATATGTAGGCTATATACAGTGTTCAATGAGTTGATCAATAATGGGTACACCTTGATGTGACATTTTCTGCTTAAATCAGTTGTGACAGTTGTCAAGACACCATTTATGCATGCTGGCATGGCACTCCTGAACTCTGACAAACACTAAGTAATAAGAGGAAACAACCTTTTTTTCCTGGTGATAACTGGTTTATTTATGTTATCTCAAGATGACAACGCTTGTTTTCTCATTAAGGATATTGGCAAGCATGGCCATTCTCGGCTTCCGTAGATTTGCATAACCTGAAATAGGAATACTCTAGTTTCAGTGTTTTGTGTTATGAGTTAAATTTGTTTAGCTGGTTGTTGTTTTTAGGGGCTTCCTGTTAGCTCACGATAACCTCTGGTTTCTATTTCAGAGTTATTGCAATGTATGTGAACATCATTTGACATAGACTTCAAATGAATGATTACCATCATTATTATTCATAACAAGAGACTGTCTTGCACTGTATATTTCGTGCAATGTTTGGAGGTGCTTTGTTGGAAAAGTGGTTGTTGCTGCTGAGTGACACCATGGTAGATTTCACGTAATAACTGGCGTCAAATGCAGTTTTGAAAAGAAGATTGTTTAACTTGTCACTCTCCTCAAACACTGCTGCAAACACTTGCTGCGTCCTTTTGTTGGTGCTGCTCACATAGCATTTCACAAGCTTCTACCCACCATACAACTGTGGACAAGCTTTTTTATTTGACTCCACGGAGGAAGCCTACTAAAGTGAGTTTAACGTGGCATGTATTTACCATTGGAGCTTTGTTCCATTTTTCATATTAATGTCCATGTTAGGCATATGTCCATTAGTTGACTGACATTATGTAAAACAAATACGACAAAAATATCTTTGTCGGACAGGTTTTTATGTATAAGTTTAAAACTAGCAGTTTTCCTTTTCTGTTTTTCCATAAAAATATCCAATGGAAAATGATGAGCACTGGCAGTATATCACCTGTGGTCATTTTGCATGATAATATTATCCGCTCGACTCATATATAGGAAGTAACTTTCTAGAACTTCTGAATCAAGGGACTATTTGTTTAGTTTTCAAAATCCTGCCACTACCTATTAGCTAGAGGGTATGTTTACCTGAGGCCAGGCCCTAATCTGTAGGTTATTAAGTGAAACATACAAACTGATTGGGTGGAACTCTGGAGGAAAACCAGCCTTTCTATTTATTCCCAGCGATAATGGCTGAATTATTCATCCTGTGTGATGATTAATTAAAAAAGGCCCCGGGTCCTGTGGCAGGTACAGGCTGCCGAGGCACACACTGACATTCCCATGTGATGTGCTGGATGTCTCTGCCTCCACCTGCCCTCCTCATGCTTTCCTCTGTTCGTCTTTAGGGAAAGTGGCCTCACACACGTTACATGCCTGTGCATCCAACACTTTAACCTAATTCACAAATACATGAGGTGAAAGACTAGGGCCTGGTAATCCTATGTAAAAGCAGACTGGGGGTCAAGTTCAAATAGTTTCCATGGCTTGCTTCAGCCCCCATGTGGCATCTATAATACTTCAACTGGCTCTAATGATTCGCACAATGGACTCTACAGTGTATAACGTGTGTTGCAATTTCATTAGTATTCTAAGAGGATAACTTGTTTGCTAGTGGGTGCAGAGCTGCAGCGACATGCTTGCACACACACACACACACACACACACACACACACACACACACACACACACACACACACAAACACACACACGCACACACACACACACACACACACACACACACACACACACACACACACACACCACAAGCTCAGTTTAACACGTGGTCATATTTCTATCACCAGCATCATTTTGTAAAAAACATTATAAAGGTTAATTTTTCTGGACACTTTAGCACTGCTACACAATTTCTTTCATTAATAAAAATGGAGGGAAAGAAGTAGGATATGTTGACTGAAATAGGGGGTTACAGGTTGGTTGATGAAGCAGGAACTGCTTATGTTTGCTGTGATTGAATGCAAAACAAGGATCTTTATCCACAGCTGTTTAAAGCTGATCTGCAACACACTACCTTTTGTGGGTTCTGTCTTGATAATAGATTTTTTGGATGATCTTTCCTCCACATTGATGCATCTTGTTTCACTAAAACCAGCGGCTGGTTGCTGCCAGATCCAGGTAGGCAGCGGCTGTTGCGTCCTCTGACCTAGTGTGGGCAGCTGGCAGTGGGCAGGACATGCCCTGTGGCAGTGCCAGGGGAAGGCCAGGAGGGCTGGGGTCCAGGCCTGCTTTTGCCTCTGCTCAGGCCCCGCTAATGGAATGGGGCTGGGCCGCCCATATGGCACTTGTGAGAAGAACTGGGGGCTCTGGAGGTTGGCACGTGGAGTCACCAGGCAGTCTCCCGTTAGAAATTGAACAGGACAGGGCCAGACCTATGTGATCACCTCACGACCACCAAGCGTTATGGATGTGCTCGCTGATGGGGATGGAGACACACCTGCACCAGAGGCTTCCATCTGGCCCTGAAGGACCATAACATAATTTTTGGATGTTTTATTTCATTAAAGGGACAGTTCACCCCAAAATCAAAAATAAACATGTTTCTTCTTAAATGTAGGGTTATTTCTCAATCTAGCTTGTTTTGGTGTGAGTTGCAGAGTGTTGCAGATATCGACTGTAGCAATGTCTGCCTTCTCTCTAATATAGTGGAAGAAGATCGGCTTTGTCTCTTTCTGGAAATTGTGTGTGTAGTTCGGTAGAAAGACAATAGTTCCTATATGAAACTGCTCACGTCAAGATATGGATAATCATGAGTAACTGGGTCATGATTGGTGTAAAGAGACATTTCTGTTGTTTTTACAAATGTAATTATTTATTGTAAGATTTTATATTGATTCCCTACTTTCCAGCATTTCTGTTTGGTTTCTGTTTTGAAAACAACTTGCAGATCCTTTCACTTACATTTCACATACAATGCAGTTACAGATTTAAACTCTCCCTTGTTGGTTTATGTCGACATGCCAAAAACCACTGTGTTCAAAAGCATGTTGTGGCAAAACCAAAACCGGGTGACAAATATAAGTGAGTAGAATAATGTGATTTACAAACGTAAATGCCTCAACAAAAAGTTTTTCCAGTAGGTTACGATTTAGATACTGTTGATATTGAAGACAACATCAAGAATCAATAGTAACACTAAACATGCAGTATTGTGTGTATGCCATTTCTACTACTTCATCTTGTGTTGCGATGGTGCATAAAAAAACATGCAAAGTACATGGTACTGTCTGGAGTGCCAAATATATCTGGACACAGCACAACTTTATTTAGTAAAAGTACGATTTCTAGTCAGACTTCCTGCTTCATTTGGGGTAACTACTTTGAGAAGGCCCCACATTTGTTTCTGTGGAGCTAGTCGACAAAAACAGTTCAGGTTAATGCGGCAACAACTTGGAGAACGTCCTCTAGTTGGAGGTCAAGGAAAAAACGGTTTGCCAGGATGTACGCAGCGTTAGCCTTGTGTACAGGAGCTGGCCAGATAGGCTGTGTGTAGGCAATGAGGTGGACAGGGGGAGAGCAGTGTAGCCCACCAGCCCTCTCTGGCACCGGACCGACCTGGCTCCTCTCTGAGCTGCGTGGGACCAGGAGAAGGAGAATCACATGGGATGGGAGGAGAGAGGGAAGTGTGTTGGAGCGGTCTGCAGTGCCGCAGTGTTAACAAATGTGTTCACATACTGCATGAACTGAGATAATGCTTACCCTCTAGAATAACTCTGCTCCTTGCTGACTGCACCACACAGGCTGATGCAAACGGAACTAAAATTACCACTTCAGGGTGACACTGGCAATTTGTACTGCAGACCTAAAAAAAAGGGAGAAATAGCGAGGATAATTACAGTCAGCGGAAAAAAACAGTTTGACGTTGGCCTGCCCTGGTTTTCCTTCTAATACTCCATTAAAATGTGAGGCCAGACTTTTAAAACAGGTCACTCCTACTAACTCTCCCTCCCATCTCAATTTCTTCCACCTATCTCTCCTCCTCCTCCATCCTTTCTTCATCCTCCTCCTACTCCTCCTCCTCCTTCCACCACCCACCTCTCTGGATTTAGAACAAAAGCCACCTCCGCTGCCGCCACCTCCCCTCCCCATCTCCTGCTTTTCCATTTTATTGGTGACAGCTGCCGCGAAACAAACTCGCAGAGCGAGAGAAATGATGTGTCAGTGGAAGGTCCTTTAGCCCGCGCTGCTAATCTGTCACACGCCGTTTGTTGTTTACTGTTTCCTCCTGCTCGCCGACTGGCCGGCAGTGTGCTCCGCGCAGTAATGGCGACAGATGCTGACCCGCAGAAGTGTGAATCTTGCCGATTTTTCCCTGCTGTCAACCTGTAAATTACAGCTATCGGGAGTAATTAGACCCGATAAAACCCTTCCAAGCCTCACCCCCCTTGACACACACACAGACACACACACACACACACACACACACCGCTCTGTTGGCCTGTCAGTGACCTGAGTGTGTGCCATTTTGAGAGAGAAGGCCCTGAGCTGTTCTGTTCAAACCAATTCTATATTCTATATCTTTATCTTCACAGCTATTACATTTAAAATGAAATTAGGGGCTAATGATTATACTTGATTATAGTGGCCTATGTAAAATATTGAGCACTCTTCTCTGGTTTAAGGATTTCGTCTTTTGGCTCAACGTGACTCTAAGATTGATGCTGGCAGCGGCTCTGAAGTTGCAGAGGTGAGTCTGTCCACAGTGAACTACCTCGAATGAATCTGCAGACGTTGCCAGTCGTCCTCTACTTATCCTCACTCAGGTTTTTCAGGGACAGCGGGGTCCTGGGCTCATCCAGAGAAGTCAGTATCGAGGCCATCTCTTCTTGCCCTGGCATCCGTGTTCGGCCTGCAACCACCACAGCGGCCACCACTGCCAAGCATGCCCTTAAAAGCAGGGCCTGTGCCCCTTTAAGTAACTTGCGCGATACCAAAGGTCACACAGCCAGTTCTTGTCATCCTCTCCCTGACTCTCTGCCCTCCTCCTCCTCCTTCTACTGCCCTCGGTGCCCACTTCCTGACCATCGGAGCCAATCACTTTCCACCCCTTTCCACCGCCAAAGCCGAGCGGCAATCTGTCACCCGGCACTAGGAGATGCCACCCTGCCGGCCGCCTTCCGTACACTGCGGTAATGGCTTCTGGCAGCCCTAGAAAGATAAGTAACAGGCAAAAAGGCAGGAGAGCAGGATGAAGAGGGAGTGAGGGCTCAGGGCCAGAGAGCAGAGGACCCTCTCTCACATCCAAGCTGCCCCCATCTCGCCGCTGTTCGACCCTCCTCTCCCCCTTTCGCCTCACCCCACTTTGGCCCGGTCGCTTTGCACGATACTTCAGTGAATAAATGAGTCGTTTTAATCCGACTGACAAGCTGGCATTGCCCAGCCCTGCCCTCCATCTGTACTGGCGGCCAGCACAGCAGCAGGCCCCAGGCAGCCCGATGTGCCAATCCAACACACAGCTTATCCTGGCTGTAGCTTCAGGGACAGAAGGGTTAGAGCTCTATGCGGCAGCTACCCTCTCCACCAAAAGAGCTATTTATATAAGAAAGGGATTAGCTGTTGGAGGCTTTGATGAACTGGAAAGAAATTATGAATTTGCTCCCGTCTTGATCGTTTGAAGTCCTTGTCTTTTTAAACGAAAACTGCAGTTTTATTTCCTGCTTTTCTGCGTGATCAAATAATCGAGCACAAGTGTTACATTTAATTTTACACCAATTCTGAGCATATTTGTTTTTCAGGGATGATAAGTTTTACAAGGTGATGTGTTGTTTCCACAATTGCATTTTTCCTCGGCAACAGATGAATGTGTTCACTCTGCAACAAAATAAAACTGAAAGTGAAACTAACCTCATTTCCATCTGTCCCTATCACTGAGGGGTTAATTTTGCCCTGTCATCCTTGGCACAGCGAGAGGCCAAATGCACTATCACTCACGCGGTCCGCCGTCCCGACCGAAAAACCCAGAGGGAGAGAAAAAACTTGGCCGCAGGAGGTGCTAAACCCTCTGCTCCATTTCCTCTCTCCACAAGCTCCTCTCCACTCCCTCACTTGTCCATGTGTCACCTCCAAGTTGTTTGGTAAGGGACCTGGTAACATTTGAGTGCCCAATTAAGCGCAGGGGCTCAGTCCGCCACCCCCTCTGTGTTCCGTTCAGGCACGTCACTGATGAGCGAGCTGCCATATTCCCTATAAACCACACACACACACTTGCATATATATACACACTCCTCCCACCCTCACATTCTTTTTCATGCTTACTTCCCCCGTCTGTTCTGCCTCTTTTTTACACAAACACACTCTCCTCCCTGGTTAAAGATCCCCCACAGATCTGATTGCAGCTTATCTTTGGAACAGGAGGTTATGACTGTTTGATCCATGGCTGCCGAGCCCGTTGCCAGTTATACACCGGGGCCTGGATGCTGCTTATTAACCGGAGGGGTCCTCCCACTGCACCGCTGAGAATCCGAAGGCCCGGTGTTTTGCTGCTTTTGGTAAAAGATTAAGCACTGTTTTCTTAAATTAGCCTGGAAAACATGAAGCATAAACATAAAAGAAAATATTCTTCATCCGCAAGGTCAACTACGCGCTCATTATCACCCAGATTGAATAATTACTGAACTTAAGAAGTGTAGAAAAAAATAAAACAGAGTTAGTGCAGCCGGGCCTTTTGAAGTGTTGAAGAAGTGCTTATTCCCTTAACTGGAGTGAAAGAGCATTGCTGGATAATTTAGGTTACAGGCTCGGCAGTGACAGCTGGGCAGCATTGAAAGCCAACCAAATCGTCATAAATCACTGATTTATTTTATCAATAAGTAGGTTAATATCTCAGAATGGTGTTTAATGTTTTATTCAGCACCGAGGCAAGGACAGTATTAAGGGACGGCAAGTGTTTTTGAATGCAGATTGGAGGTGGAGGGCTGGGCAGGGTTTGGCATCTCCCCGCAGTCGCATCAGAGCACGCCGGCCCTGTTAAAGGAGTGCGGGAACGATCCTCGCCCCTCTCGAGCCCTCTCCATATTAAACAAGTGCTTTGTAAGTGTGCCGTCATTACTATTCATCACAAATAAATACTTAAGCACTGAGAGCTTAGCACCCCACTGCTTTACAGTTATCCGTTATTTCTGTCACCTGGTTGTCCTTTTTCTGTCTCCTCCCCTCACTGCCTCTCTTTCCCTTTTGTGACTGAATGTTCCAGTGCCCTTCAACTCAGTAGTGTGCTGGGAGGGAGCTGGTGGCTAGTGCCCATGTGCCAAGCCTCCCTGCTTTGTGTCCCATATTCTCTGCCCTCACCTGAGGCCTTGCCCCAACAGGACAGCAGGGCCAGAGGCACTATGCGAAGCCCTTCCCAAGACGATGCCCTTCCTATGTTTTCAGCACTTTTCCCCTCCATTTTCTTTATTTTTTGCACAAACATAACCACACCCACACAAACATCCCTCAAGTTCAAACACCAACACAAAGTCCACTCCTGCCCCAGAAGTGGGGGCAAAAGTCCACTGCACCCTGTCCTCTACGGCGGGTTTTTGGAAGGTGATCCGATCCTTTTTCCTCTGCCACTGCGCTTGGCGGGCTGGCTGGCTCTGGTGCAACGCGGCGTGTGCTGGCGTGGACTGAGGCTGGGCCAGTGTGCTCAGAAGCTGATGAATTGCAGGCAAGATACGGGGCGGCAGCCGGCACGGAGCTCCGGCGAGCGGCCGTCATACGCTATCACCGTCTGCGTGTGTGATGGGGGAAATCGGAGAGACAGCACTGACAACTTAATTTAACACCAGATCTGGAGGAAGCCAGAGTGCCACTGCGCTCTGGATAATTGATAACTCTGCCACTCCACCACACCTTGCCTCACCTCGTGCCCATATTGCTTCAGCTCATCTTCTACCCAAATCAGTGTTGGACACAATACTAGTGTACAGATTTTAAAGCTTGTCAGGTTCTTTTGCACCCTAAAAATAATTTTTCACACCAGAAGCAAGGGTGGAAAGAGTGAAAAGTATGTACTAGACGTCTTCTGTGCTCCCAGATTTTTTTGATACTGGTGCCGATACAGTATTGATATTATAACAATACTTTAAAAAAACAACCTTGGTTTGAAACATATGAATACTTTTTTTGACAAACACCCCTCTCCTTAAACAAAATAACACAAGAACACTAGCAGCTGTACAATACATTTGCCTGCTTAAAATACTAGCAGGAATTAGAAAAATTATAATTTCTGTCAGGCGGTATAGCTGATCAAATAATAAATAATTAAGACAAATCACTGTTGCGTGATAGTTTTGGATACTTGGTGCTACAGACAGTCACTACCTTCAGGTTTTTTAGGCTTTATGCTGCATTATCCCTTTAATAAAAAAGGTGCTTGCAGTCAGATAGGACACAAAGTCTCTGTCTCGTCCTGACTTAGTAGTGACTACACTGCGGCGCTGTGGGGGGAGTGCGCTGCCTGGATCTCCTTCACAGGCTGTTGGAGGCTGCCGCGCAGGAGCCCGGTTGACTGGTAATGCCTATTAATTACTAATACAAACTGCTAATTAGCAGACCAAACACTGGCATCTGTACAGTTTGTTTTCCCTGCAGCGATGATATTGAGTTCTAACACAAAGAGGCAGTAAACCTGAGCTGCGTGATGCGCATCTGAATCAAAGAGGACTTGCTGCTAAGCATACTTAATGCCATACACATGCACCACAGAGGTCAAATAAAGGGAAAACCCAAATTTGAGTGGTCAATGACCTGTTGTAAGATCAGAGGTAGGAAGTTTTACTTTAGTACTGCTTGAGTATTTTCTACTTTTACACCTCACTGTATTTCAGAGGGTATTTTTGTATTGCATTTATCTGACAGCTGAGATAAGGAGATATGATGTTGTCAGGGAAGAAAACTTTGCCTCAAAAATGGGAACTTTTCAGAAAAGCAGTTGTTTAGTTTAAACAATACATTTTTGGCATGGTCTACAAGTGGTTTCTATATTTAATACTTTTAATTCAGTACTTATTTGTAACAGCACTTAAGTATAGCTATTGTACTTTTCCTAATTTAAGGATTTGAAAGGTTTGAACTCTTCTCACCTCACTGGTACAGAATAGCGCTGGCTATCCAGCGTCAATACTTCTTTCAGTAATAAAAACTGTCAAATACTGACTGCTCAGATTTAAAATATTGTTTACACATTCTTTGAACAGAAAGTTATTTTTGCTCATTTTATTCAGTGAACGTCTTGTTTTAGACGACATTTAACATTTCAGAATTTTGTTTGCTAAAGAAAAACATAAACATTGATTGATACCAAACCTCAGGTATTGAGAATATTATTGAAACATTTCTAACAATACCCCGCCATTGACCTTGTAAGAATGCTGAAGTCACAGTGAGATGCGTTTATAAATTATGGCACTTCGTCACGTTCGACTTAGTATCCGGCCCCAGGCCCCACCCAGCGCCTCCCAGCCAAGACAAGATGCCACTCTACTCTCCCACCCTACGCTTCTCTCTCACACACAAAAAATAAATGAGTAATCGGCCACAAAGTGTCAGCCAGCCTTAATCCCCTTTTAATTTCCTTGTGGGGCCTGCGCCAGGGCTCTGACTACAGCGTGAAGCTGGCCGCCGATAGCAGGATGGCTGCGGTGACAGGCAGACAGGCAGCGCAGGCCTGGGGGTGTTTACTGGGATCCAAGCAAAGAAAATACAATAACCACACACTGCCACCACTGTTTGCCTTACACTTGAAAGGGATTTAGGTTTCCCCAGCACTCTGTCACAAGTACGTGTGTGCCCCCCCCCCCCCCCACACACACACACACTCACTATTGTCATGCCACCAGATTGTACTATGGACATATGCATGCTCTTTTTCTCTCTCCCTCCCTCATGAGGGTGCACACACACAAACACACACCTACATGCATATATTAAGCATGTGCTGGAGCACTCAAGCACACCCCTGGTAATACTACTCTAGATGAGGCTATTTATATCTTAATTTATACAGGTTGGTCTCAGCGTAGGGGTCGTCGCCACACAGCTGCCCAATCCCCGGCAATCCCACAATGCCAGGAGTATTATCCCCTTTTGAACAGCAATTTATTTCCTTCCATCCTTATTGTTGTTCAAAAGGAAAGGTCCCGTCATTAAAATGTATGCTTTCTCAATGCACCCGCATTGGAAAAAGGTCAGCCGGCGAACTGCATTCACTCCCTGTTCACGTAATGAAAGGCGTAAAGCAAGAACGAGGTGCAGGCTGAGAAGACGGGGCACGTCTTTGTAACACATTTGCCTGAGAGTTGGGTTCAGTGGAACAAAATGGAGAAGGTTAACATTATTCTGGCAGATGAAGGAATTCTTCATGACATTTACACACAGCTGGGATTTTCTCCCTGGCAGCACCCTCATAACACTCGACTACGCAGCATATGAACAGTGGCATATGCATTAAGAGTGCAAAATATTAAAAGTGCCTCCTTGTTTCAGGAAGCACATGCTCTGAGAAAGTGATACACACTACTAATGATGCTCAATTTGCACCAATCGCAGTGAAGAGATGTGTGTAGAATATGGTTAGCAAAAGAGATTTTACGTTTTTTGAGTCGAGTTGGTTGATTTTAAAAGTTCACGGATAGATTGGTATTTGTGTACATGTTGGTCAATAAGTAATAAGAAACCGTAGAGCAGTCCAGTGTCGCCATTACACAACTTGTCCACCAGAGAGCACTGACAAGTTCATTTTTAACTGTTAAATGTCTCTCAGTACATATCTTGGTCACATAACCAACCAGAAGGGCACTCAGAGAGCACAGACCTCCATCACGGTGTATCCGGCCCGTAATTTGGATTCGCTCCAAAATACAATGTAATCCTGCTGACAGACAAACAAACCAACAAACCGAACCGAAAACAGAATCTCCTCTTCTGAGGCAATTAATACCAAAGAAGTTTTGTTGTGCGATTATGTTTGAAAACGAACGGCAGATATATCATTCTAAGATTTTTAAGCTCTCAAATAAAGAAAAGCTATTTGTCTTTATTGGTTGGATTAAGTGGAGAAGATGTGAAAGAGAATGATGTCCTTTCTGTTTGTAACTGTGACCAACACAATCAAACAGTATTGAAACAATTAGTTGTGAAAGAAAAATGTAAGCAGAAACAATTTTGCTAATCAGTTATTTGCCCTTTTTACGCAGAAATACCAAGCGTAACACTGCATAGATCAAGTGTGCGGATATAGATTTGATCAGTTTGGACTCTTTGATATTTCCAACACCTTAACAAAGATTAAGCCTGGTGTAGTAGAGGTCGTCCTGCATTAAACCAGAAATACCAAAAATGTCCAGCTCCTCAGTTGTGAGAATCTGCGGCCTCACTTTGTTTTGTGTCATGGTAACTCGGATGTCTTTGGTTCTGGACTGTTTTTTTGGGAAAATAAGCTATTTTAAGATTTCACCTTGCGTTGGAAAAGTATGATGAGCATTAATCAGTATTTCTTTGTCCAAATGATCAATTTATTAATTAAGGAAATAATTAGCAGCTTTATCTATACCAGGGGTGGGGAACCTTTTTCCTATCAAGGGCCATTTTATTATTTACAACATCCTTCGAGGGCCATACTAATTATTGAACTCATAACCTCTGCAAAAAATCTTTAAGACACAGCCCATTCATTTCACTTTTCTTTTATGCTGTGCAAAAAAAGCAACATTTTTATCCATGTATCTTTCTGTTTTATCAGACATCAGAAATCCTTTATTAGTCCCACAACGGGGAAATGTATCTTGTTACAGCAAAAGAACATATGAAGTAAAAGGCAGTACACAATAATTAAATAGAATAATAACATAAGTACCAAGTGGTTGATAGAAAATAAAGTGAGTATTGCACATGGCACCACAGCAGTGGTGGAACAGTCTGTTCTTGGTGTGGGGGTCTACCTCTCTATCTCTCCATGTTTGTATGTTACGCTCTGCAGAGAGCTGCTTGTTGAGCCAAACTCCGCCGAAGAGCTTTAACTTTATCCAAACGCACTCGTCCTTTCAGCTCGTGCAGTTCGGGATGTTTTGTGCAGTAATGACGGTCAAAATTATTTTTCATCACCGCAAGTACGTCTGCACAAACTAGGCACACTGGCCTTTTACTTCCACAAAGAAATAATCGTTTGTCCATTTCTCCTGGAAAGTGCGACATTCCACATCCACCTTTCTATTTGTTACACTCGCCATGCTGCGTTCACTGATGTTAATGACCGTCTCGTTTAAAATTTAAGTTTTTTGACATGGCGTGACCACGTGATGACACGTTCCGCTTGTGTTGTGTTCAAGGAACCTGACCATGGCCAGGAAAAACAGTCAGTCGCCCGTTTAAAATATTGGCGTCTAGTTTTCTTTGCTAGTGGATTTTTTTGCGTGTGTTTTACGAATTACCTCGAGGGCCGGATCAAATGGTCTCGCGGGCCGTATACGGCCCGGAGACCGGAGGTTCCCCACCCCTGATCTATAACTAGAATAATTGTTATTTGCAGCTGTAAAGTAATTTATAAAGCAACAATTGCCAAACTCCCAGTATATCTAGATCCAGCCTCTCAAATGTGAGGATTTTCTGCTTTTCTTTGTTTAATATCATTTGTTATTTAGACTTTTCGTTGGGCAAAAAGTTTTAAAGATGTCATATCGGGCTCTGTGTTCTGTGATGGGCATTTTTCACTATTTTCTGATGTTTTATAGATTAAATGATTAACCGATAAAACACAAAAAAATTGTCATAAAATGTAGCCCTATGTGAATGTTTCTCCTCATTTCCCCCTGTTGAGTTCCCATAAAAGCATCTGCTATGTTGTTTGATTATAAATAAAATCCTCTAAGTGGAAAAGAGAATATTCAAAGTGTCTCTACTTTCCGTCTATAAGCCTTTTTCTAAGCGCCAATCCTCACAGCAAAGGTCTTTATGGCAACATAAGGGGTTAGCCTAGATTTTCAGTCCAGTCTCATTTAAGGCTAATTCCTATGTGGGTCTGGATGTTTGATCCCATTGCCCATCTGAAGTAATTAAAGGGTTATTAGTAAACAGATATTCACGCTCGCTCACTCTTGCCAACTGTTTCATGCCATCTGGTGCCGGCGCACGTGCTTTGACATTGGAAATATGCTGCTGAACCGACACGGGTGTTTCAACGCATAGGGAATGAACCAGGCTTTCATCAAGTCTAAACACAGTCAAACAGTGTCGTGTGTGTGTGTGTGTGTGTGTGTGTGTGTGTGTGTGTGTGTGTGTGTGTGTGTGTGTGCGCGTGTGTGCGTGTGTGTGTGTGTGTGTGTGTGTGTGTGTGTGTGTGTGTGTGTGTGTGTGTGTGAGAGTTAGAGTGAATAAAATAGAAGCAGGAAATTATAAACCTGCTTGTGCTATTTTAAACCTGCTTGTTAATTTCAATCCTTTTTAACTGGCTCTACTTTTGATACCAGCCAACCACTATTCTTATATTTCATCTCCGCAGCCCCCTCTCCTTTCTCTTCTTCTTCCCTCCCCGTCTCTCTCTCTCTCTCTCCTCCAGCTCTAGCTCTGCCCTCCCGTCTGTTTTTATCCTTTTTTTATTTTCAGTAATATAGAAGGGATTAACCCTGCTGGCCCCTCGGTGGTTACTGTTTCATTTTATTCTTATTAAAATCTTAAGAACCTGCTTTATTATTCCTGTTTGATACTACCTCAATAATCCTGTGTGTGTGTGTGTGTGTGTGTGTGTGTGTGTGTGTGTGTGTGTGTGTGTGTGTGTGTGTGTGTGTGTGTGTGTGTGTGTGTGTGTGTGTGTGGCATGCAGCCACAGACCCATAGGTGTGCTGTGTGATGGATGTGTGGGCTTGTGTTTGGGCTGGCAAGAAGTCCAGGACACATTACACAAATTTTTATCACACGTGAGCAACATATAGATCCTCAAACGCAATTTTATGCTGGCTCTGAATTCCTTTTTGCACGTATAAAACAGTCTGTCACAAAATGACACGTACATTTCAACTGATTGTCTCGTGTGTTTTTTCTGTAATTTGCTACTTCTGACAAACACAACTCCCCCCCCCGTCCGTCCGTCCGTGTCGAGATGGCTATTACCGCTGATGGGTCTCTAGTGTTTGCTGTGATCTTTCTTACAGCGAGCTGCATTGATTTTGTGAAACCTCTGATAAATCTCCGACAGGAACTAGACAGGAGTGTTGTCAGAGCAAAGCTTCCCTGGATCACGTAGTGATTTCTCCTGCAGCTTAACTGACCTGGGGAGGTTTATTTAGAGATGCAGCAGTGCAGAGTGGCTCTGTAAGGTGGCGTCTGTTAGCGTTTTACTTACATCTGCTGCTAAATATTTAAATTCAACCTCCACTGAACACCAGCTAAAACATGGGAGGGGGTATTGATCAGTCCAATTAGAATTTTCACTGATTTCTTCCATTGAGTTGTAATTTAAAGTGCATGAATCAAGAAAAAGAGAAAGACCCTTGCAGTGTCTCTGTGTGTTTTCAGTTCATCATATATGAGTGGGCAAATGGAAGAGAAAAAAAATGAATTAAGGTTTAATTTTATCCTATGAGAGGAATAGCTAATGTGACGTTAACCTATCATTTAGTATGCTTTGGGAGAGCATCTGTCCAAGTCCAGCTGTAAGCTGTTCAACCTGGAGACCAATCATCTCTTCATTAAAAGTGTGATACTGTTCAAGTGTCTCCACAGGCAGCCAGGAGCACCGAGGATTACACTATCGACTCCGAGAAAGGTCAACATTATTTGATTTTCTCAAAGGTTACTATTTATATGTATTTATCGACTGCCGTTATTTTCTCATAACGTACTTGAGGGCGCAGGAACGGCGCATATATTCATCTTCTTTTCTTTGTCCTCCTGTTTGAGAGGTGTCTGCAGAAATATGTGCATTCTAATTTCTCATTTATGATGCATTAAATTCAGATGAGAGGAGGATTGTTGGGGACAAAGCTGATCACGCTGTGCAAGATGAATCAGAAATTGAACCAAAGTGTTTCATTAAGAGCTGTTGGCTGGCTGCTCAAACAACACAGGGGTGTAATCCCCCCATTCACTCCCTCCTTCCTTCACTTTAAATTATTTCTTACTATGCTTATTCCTCACTCTCTTCTATTCACGTCCTCTACATTTTGTCCTTTCAACCCCTCACCTCTGGGGGGGGGGGGCGGGAAGACTTCTTCCTCATAGCTTTGCTTTCCATTTCCCTTCTTCTCTTCCCTCTCTTTCTCTAAGGCCAGTGAGAGCACCTCCTCCTTGCAAACAGAGACATAACCAAATCCTCCCTTCTCCCGCCCGTGCACCGGGGTCACGCCGTCAAAATGACTCTTTTTATTACAGTTCATAAACAGCGACTCCCCTGGCGGACCCGGGAAATTTCACATAAACTTTGATCAAACAGACGTTAGCCTCCCTGGTCCTCAACCACCCCTCTCCATGCGTGAAAATAGCTCCGCTCAATCACAGGCAGAGAAAACACGACGAAAACAGTGCAAATAGCAAGGCAGTCACTGATATATCAAGTCATTATTGACCAGAACACGGGGGAATATATCTCATATAAAAACAATAAGTTACTCTTTGCTTTTTTCTCTCTCTCCTCTACCCTCCCCTCTTTTAGCGCAGGCGGAAATGTAAGGCGACGCACTGGCAGTAAACTTTGTGGCTTAAAATTAATAGCTTGGAGGGGAGCTCAGGTGAGCGCTCCAAAGTGATAAAAGCATCCAAAAATAAAAAGCAGCAGTTGATTTAACTTTGTGTGCGTAGATGCTGGAAGCTGCTGTACAATAGTTCTTCACGGTTTCCTCTCGCTTCGTCATCCTCTCCATCTCGTTTAGTAGAGCTGTCAGAGTAGTTTTTCTCAGCGCCAAGGGCTCGCAGTGCTCCCTTGTTGGTAATCGTGGTCGAGGCTCGCTGTAATGGAGATGAGCAGCAGGAAAGCACCACAGTGTGTTGTTGTTTAGTTGGGTTTGCAGGGTAGAGTTGCCATGGCTTTTCTCTATTGTAGCTCATGTTCCAAAATAAAGGGCAGTTCTCAAACATCCAATAGTTGTTAAATCTTTCAAACAGGTGATTGTATCTCTTTTTACACCTTAGATATTGGGCACTGGGTAATTAAAGGGGAATAAATATGTCATTGCTAAAAAAAACTATTACATTTACTCCCAGAACTGACTGAAATTAAATCACTGTTATAATAACTGTAATAACAGTTTTGATACCAAATGTGTGAGCATCAACAAGGCTTTGTTTTGGGGGGGGAAAGTCACACTACCTTTGAAAAGAAAATAGTCCAATAAACTAACTGAAATAATAATGATTTTACTGACTGCATATTAGATCCTGCTTGGTTTAAAAAAAACAAAAACAGAAACATAACAGCCAAAATAGATTGTTTATCATGTTTTATAAAATGAAATACATTGACTTGTGTTGCCTTTTTAAAAGTACCAAGTTCTTTTATCCATATTTTAAACTTTCTAAACTACCTAATTTTGGAAGCTAAGCATCAAAGGGACATACTCTCCCTCCTCTGCTGCACATCCAGCCTCATACAATTAGACAGTGATGATGTGTGTCAGTGTGTGTGTGTGTGTGTGTGTGTGTGTGTGTGTGTGTGTGTGTGTGTCACTTTTCTATAGGAGCTTCAGCAGAACATGATGCAGCTGAGCTATAGTTACTTCTCTGCATTGTTTCTCACCACACTGTGCCTGGGTCCTCATATCAGCCCGTCTATCTTCCCCACCCCCCGCTGACTCCTCACCTTTCCCTCCGCTGCATCTTATGACTCAGCCTCCACTTTCTTTAATACTCCGTTAGCTGCGCTATCTCTCTGAGCCATCCCCCCCCCGTTACTTTACCTGTCCCCCTGCCTCCCCTCGCTGCTAATCTTCTCCCAGGACTAATTGAAGGGGACAGCCGCTCCGCAGGGTCACACGCCCGGCTACCAAGTGACACGTCTCTCCATCCTGAATAGCTTGCCATATAAATACACCCTGCCACTGTTATTGTTTGAGCCTCTTTTCCATTTCTCCCTCTTCTCCTCTTCCTCCTCCTCGGGGTCAGAATGCAACCTGGAGTCAGAAGCAGTCTACAAATTGTCAAGAAAGAAGCCCAGAAGAAGAAATGTAGGCTAGTTCATTATGACTTAGAATGTGAGTTAGGCAGCAGTATGTGTTGACATTGTCATAGTTATCACGGGAACATCTGTGCACGGCCTGTCAGAGGTGTGTGTGGGGGTGTGTGCAAAGCGAAGGAGGACATGTTTGTGTACCTGCATGCATATACATACTGCAGACGTGTGTGCATTTTTTTCCCCCTGTTTTCATGTGTCCATGTGGAGGCTGATGGTTCCAGGTTTAGATGGCAGTGTGTTGGCACCCGCAGGTCTGCTGAGACCTGCCTCTACGCAGGATCAAGGGGTGCTGGGGCTGCTGCCGCGCCCAGCCAGCCTGACTGCATGCCAGCTGCAATCCCTAATGCTCTCCGTCTTATGGCAAAACTGGAAGCTTCCTCATTCTGAATTTATTTTGCTTCATCTTCTTCACGCCTCAGGATATGAGACATACATTAATGCCATCAGATGATGGTGTTTGACCAGTGGGCACATGATTAGATGTGAGTTCGGCTCAGCCTTTAAATCTGCTAAAACCGTGCGTTTATGGGTAATTACACTGGAAGTAATTGCATAATATATAAAAAACGACGAGCAAGATGGAGTTTCAGATTCTAAATCATGCTGGAAAAATATGGAAAAATGGAAAAAATGTTTGATGCGGTGGATTTTTATAGGGAGCCTGTTTATCTTTGTACTTGTGTCAATGTTTACAAATATGTTAGAATTATTTTGTATGGCTCACGGTGTTTGTCCTTTACTGTGTGTAAGAGGATGTTGATATTCTTAGCAAAAAGTGTTATGAGAGCAGTCAGGAAAAGTTGATTCCCATAAACAGGCTAACTTGAGACATCTGTTGTGAGAGGCACTTGAATCACTATTTACTGTTTTGCAAATTTCCACTGCACATCACAACCTGTGTTTTTTTTATTATTCTCTGGCAAGTGGGAGAATTTGTTGTGTTTTCTTGGGGTGTTATTATGGTTGAGTTTGGGGACTGTCAAAGGGACGAGGCGCTGCAAAGTTAAACTGGGACTCTCAGTACCCATCAGGCCCCTGTGAGTCTTTGTGAAGACGACACCACAGAAGGTGCCTTCCAGAAAGCGTCACATCCAGTTAGCAGACATCCGGTGCGCTAAAGAGGTTAAACTGCTGCGCCTGGCACAGCCAATTGTATTGATAATCGTTTGAAGCTGGTTTTCTCTCCTACCTGGCATCACGCTTCACACGCTTTATTCGGCTTGCCACTCCAGACAAACTTCAAACCTGGGAGAAGTGTGTTTTCCTCCACTCAGGTGTATAAAGGCGTGGGTGTCTGTGGGCGTCTGTGTTTATGTGTGTGTGTGTGTGTGTGTGCAGAGCCAGGGGCCTTTACTGTTGTTTGTTTATGCTGCCTCCATTCTATAAACCAAGCCTCTGATCTCCCAGGCAACATGCCTCAAAATTCCTCTGTCGTTCCTGCTCCATGTAAATATAACGGTGTCAGTTTGTCTGATGAGGAAATGAGCATTAGGATCCGGAGCAAGGCAGGGAAACCACACCGCTTCGTTTGCGATTAAAGCCATCCTCTCAGCTGTGTGAGATCTCCTGCGCGTGTTAGAGAATAAAGTTTCTGCAAGCAGGAAAGTGTCGCGGCACATCTGTGTCTCCTCTTGACTTCTCGGTATATTCCTACTTTTGCTTTACCGCTCTCTGCTGTCTCTCCCTCTCACACTCCAACGGTCTTTCGTTATCGGCTTGTTAGCCCGAGTTCCTCGCCTTGGCCTGGAGTTATGGCTCTGTCGGGCAGCTGCTCGGCCAGCCCTGGGGGTCCTCAGAGGCAAATGGCATGTCAAGGAGTGGTCACTGAGGTAGATTGTCTTCCCCACAGTCAGCCTCACTGCCACCAGTCTCACTTGTCCAATTAGGGGCTTTTTGCCCCCCCTTTAAGTCCCCAACTCGTCCACTCTTGACTGATACTCCAACATCTCTGGCCCCTCGACGAACACACCTGACACCTTGCAAGAGCAGAGGTACACATAAATATTGTGTGTGGGCAAACAAGCTCAAACACACAGACACAAAATGCCAGTGTTTGTGTGTGTGCATGCATTTGGGAAAATGAATAAGTATGGACATAGCTGATATTTAAACTCGTCATGCAGAATGTCCCATTTCAGAATAATTTTTATTATAATGATTTATGCATTATTGTGTTCATCACTTTAATGTTGCCGTTGTTAGCGCCTTGAGATTGCTTTTAGCTTTGAAAGGCGCTTTATAAATACAATTTATTATTATTATTATTATTATTATTGTTATTACCTATATACTACTGTGTAGTTTAATCTATAATAATACATTGTATGTGTTAGTTGATTTGTTCTTTGAATCTGGAAAGTAACTGAAGGTATCAGATAAATACAGTGCAGTAGAAAGTTAAATATTTCCCACTATGTACTGGAGTATAAAGCAGCGTAAAATGGAATACTCGTACAATTACCTCCAAATTGTACTTAATAATAATTATGTTAACTTCCAAATCAACTCAAGAGAAAGGGCATGTTGTATTTTGTGCTGAACTCATGATTGATTGATTAATAATTAGATTTAATCTGTTAACAATTTTGATATTTGATTAGACAAAACAAGCACTTTTTTTTGGATGCCCCTTGAATTTGGGGTGAGCATTTTTAACAATGGTCTTGCATTTAGTAGACTAAAGCATTAGTTAATGATAAAAACAGTTACTGTACAGTTGAACTGTTGTTTTATACAATAGCTCACTCTGGTGCACCTGAGTCTTCAGGCTAAAGTCTTGTGCATTGCTCAGTATGCAGAGCCTGCTACTGCATGGGCCAGTTAGTACATTTTTCTGTAACAATTACTTGCCGTTGACCAGACTTGATTAGTTGCTTGTCTAATCAAAGAGTTCAGTGATAGATGCTCAAATCATCAGTTGACACAATTCTAATGTGAACTGATATGAAAATGGACATTGTGTTCATTTGTTTACACTCTGAAGTAATCTACTGATGTGTTAATAGGGTGGAACTCGACACTAGCACATGAATGTGTTGGAGGAGATATATTAGTAGTCTAATGCCAGACCGTACTTTGATAATGACAATAATTCTGTGAAATCTTGTATGTGTTAATCAAACTGAGGCTGTGTTGTTATTCCTGTCTGCCATCGCTGATTGAATCGATTGTCGTGCGCCTGCTCGCTCCCCTGTAGGCTACAAGCAACATCAATCATTTCCTTCCTGCCAGAAAACACAGTGTTGCTCCCTTGGCACTTCTGCAACTTTTCCATAATTTATCCAGTGTTGAGACTTGAATGCTCAATATAACCAAATTGCAAAAAGAAAATCAACAATTTATGTTTTTTGGGGGGTGAATTTGGCAGCTTGTAAAAACTACACGTGTTGACATGTTAAATCCTGGATATAAATATATTATTTGTTTAATACACCAGCTGCATGAATGAAAGCATCACACATACTATTCTGACATGCAGGGCTCGGTGATAATAACTTTCAATTTGTATCGTGTTGTCGTGATATGATATGATGTGTAATCATTTTGCTAAACCTTTTACTGATTCCAAAACATTTTCATTGCTGCAACAATTAGTCGATTAAGGGTTTGATCCATTATATAACTGCCTAATCATGTAAAAGTTATTGTTAATAAAAAACGTCAAACATTTTCCGGTTCCAACTTTTCGAATGTGAGTTTTGGCTGCTTTATTTTTTCATTCTTTTTCACACAAGTTTTGTCTGATGTATGTCACGTATCATATCGCCCATCCCTACTAACTTGATAATATCTCCATCTTGGTTCCATAATCACAACACACGATGTTTTCATGATGCCCATCTTTTATGGCTTCATGTCTCACATACACATTGACAAACAGCAAGGTCTCTGCTGGCAAAGCAGGAACCTGTTAGCCATCGATACCTTTTTATTTATTCTTACAAAGACCACCTGGTCCCCTAGCTCAGCCCCCTCCCCTTTCTTACCCCAACCAACACAGAGAGGGAGGGAGGGAGGAGGGCCTAATTCAAAAATGCGTGGTCCTTCTCTGCTCTCTGGCCTCCACCAGGAGACAGAGTGTGAGAGAGCTGCCAGACATCACAAGGAAGCACCGTTAAAAATACATGGATACCACTCCTCATCATTTATTGATGGACCTCTCCTCCCTTTATGTTTATGAGGTGAGAGGTCTCCCTGTGGCCCTGGTCAGTGACCCCCAGGGTCCACCGGGGTGTCCAAGAAACTGCCTGTTCCCTTTAATTTAGCCGCCTTTCAAATGAGACCACATCATGGACACTCTTCCACATTTATAAGCTGCATGCAGGGATCACTTATAAATAGTAAATCGCTGCTGTGTTGAAAACTCTGTAGTTTTGAGGAAAATCTGTTTTTTCAGGGTTTGGAGACTCACATTTATTATGAGATTGTTGACCTTGGATGTATAATGGGATAAAAATGTATTTTTAAATAGTCTAACCACTTGTTATTTCCATTTATTAAGGGCCCATGTAACCTTTTAGTTTATAGAAATATGAAAATCACAAAAACGTCAATTAAGATGCAGTTGTGAAATGCCTCCTATATCGTCTATCAGATGCATTTATCATCACTATAAATCACAAGATGGCAGTCAAGCCAACTCATATCTGTACATCAAACGTCTGCGCCTTCACACAGAAGGGTTATTTTTCACTCTGTGGAGTCCTTCTCTTGTTTTGCTCTTGCTGAATTTATCACATTGTGTCTACCACAGATGAATAACTTTGCATTTTCATTCTGAAAGAAGCTGAAAATAAAATGACTGGTTTGTGGTGGGATTTTATTTTATGGCCGGCTTTGCCATTTCCTTGAATGTCTTTGTCTGGAAGACACTTACAGATCAGTGTGAGATTTACTCATTGCTCGAGGTTGTCGTCTGCTCCCAGAGGCATTTCCAGGGCTGGTTGGCCGGTGGGGGTCAAAGCCTCGGGGTGTTTTTTTTTTTTTTTTTGCCTTGTCGTCTGGCCTCTGTGGCTGCTGAGAGCGCAGTGTAGCGGGGGACGAAGCCTGCCGTAACACAACAAGATATTGATTGAATAATCTCTGTCATCTGATAGTAATGTGGTTTACACAGACCCCCTGCTGCAAGCTACACAGCTTTCATCACACCCTGGGAAAAGTGGAGGCAAGAATGTGTTAGTCAATGAAGGAATGAGTTTAACTTCTTAAATTCTCACTGTGTTTTATAGCACATTATGAAATATACAGTATATTTACTATAAATTCACATCAGGATTATATCCATTGCATGTATCTAATATTATGGTTTACCACATAATACTCTCAATTTGTAACACTGCCTCCCTTCTCAATGCAAATTGCCAGTTTGTTGCTTCACAGAGTGACAGCAGGACTTTCTTGGTGACTATTAAAAGTAAACCGTGCCATATTAAGTACAGGCTATCAAACTTCACTACATTTTGGCTATCAACTGATTGTGTCTTTAGCACCAAATTGGCCTATTGATGTATCCAAAGTCAGCATCGAATACTTGGTTCAATTCTTATAGTCTTCACTTCTTCGACTTGATATTCCCTTATCTGAATAACAGTTTTGCTAATGTTTGACTGTATTTTGTTTAGGCAGAGTTATTGGTCCCTTTGTTAAAACGCTGAGGAGATATGCCCTACATTGTTGAAAGAGAATCGTAGAGTAACATGTTTATATTCTTAAATATGAAACGTTTAATACATTATTACAATACAGTACTGAATGTTAGGTGTCGTATTTGGTGATACCAAACATGTTAAAACATTTACCTGCCATAATGATATGCTATGATCAGTGATTCCACACAATTATGAAAATATCCCGTTTATTTCTGAACAATTAAAAATATTTCAGTAAGCTACACTTTTTGTTTGTTACTGGTTTTTGTTAACTAACCACTTGCTACAAATACAGTATGTAAAGCTTAAAAAAGACAAATGAAGCTTATTCAGTCTTATTTGGTGACCTCTTTGACTATCTTGTAGCAATGTGTTCATTTCTTTCCCAACATGCCAATATTGCTTGAATGCAGAATTAGTTTGCCTACTTATGTTAGCATTGTTAGCTTAGCTAGCTAGGCTATGCCATCTGAATGAATACAATGAGTACAAGGCTGAACTGAAACAGTGTGTCATGTTTGTTTTTGACAAATTTGACTTATAATCTCAAAAGTAACAATTGGTATATAGACAGCTGTATTGTTTTTTTTGGAAAACTTTTCTCAAAGCTGGGACTTCTCATCAATTAATTTGATTGATGCGATTTTTTTTTTGGCTGTTTTAATTGTGCCTGAGTGTGTCGTCTAGAAGCTGTCGCATATGCTAATATCAATCAGTCAATTAGGACATTCACCCTCCTCTGCAGTCCAGTAGAAATGAGAGAAGGAGAGGTTTCAAGTGAAGGCTATGTGTGTGGTTGTGGAGCAGCAGCAGCCCCACCTCTTTCTTCCCTGAGTCTATCCCCCCTTCTCTCGCTCTCCTCTCCTGTCTTCCTCCATAACCCTCCTTCTGATCCAAAAGGAAAGCTTTCATTATTTGCTGAGATTGGGATGTCAATCCTCGCGCTCCTGACCCAAGTTTGTAGTTCTCCCCCGTCATATTGGGGGAATGATTAGTGGGGTTATCTCCCCTCCACTCTGCGAGGCTTTCATTCCTCCTCGCGGCCCCCCGTACCTCCAGGCAAGGAGCGGATCTCTAACCGGGAGGCTGCTGCTGCACACTCTCCCCCATTTACACTTGCTGATGCTTCATCATGTACTTCATCTCTCGAAATGTATCTGTTCAATGCTGAGTCACATTCATTTTAACGCCAGCCTCTTCACCTCCTTATTTTCAGCTATGGGGCCTTTCAAATGTTGGTCATGTGAATGAAGCTGGGTGACATTTTTTAATTTGAATTTTTTATATAAAAAAAATAAAATATATTTGGAAAGAATATGACTTGCCTGGGTCAGTACACACCAATTGTCCTACTTTTCCTGCCTGCTGCATAGACTCATACGCATAGCATTTCTAAGTGCATCCAACTGTACCTTTATATTTACTTTTTTGTCATGAAGCATCAGGATCCTATTTAAAACAGACTGCCATATTTCAAAAAGTCAAAGTCAAACACTTTTGTTCAGAGTATTACACATGAGGGTATGTGTATAATAAAATGGTTTTGCTCTGTTTTGAAACACTTCTGTGTGCTATGATGGCTTCAAAGGTTATTCCAAAATGCCCTAAATACATGTAGGATATAGAGGCTATAGGCATGTGGGAATAAATTGATGTAATTTCGTCTCTGACTAACAGCAGATATAATAGCCCATATAAAGGCACATTTCGATTATGCGCATGAAACTGTAAAATTAGTTCGTTTCGTTTATGGCTACGAAAAACTGCAAAATAGGCCATGCGTTTCTTGAACATTTTAATTGATCTATTTTTCATCTTCCCCCGCGGATTTTTTAAGCAAAACGCTGCCAGTGTATTGAAACAATAAGCTGCAGATTTGCCTCATTGGTCCACTGCAAGGAATGAAAGGAAATCTAAAAGCTTTCACACCACGAGCACAATGCAAATTACGCTTTGATTCACTCTTAATTTCATCAAAAGGTTGTTTTTTGTTTAGTTTTTTCCTTTTGAATTATTATCATTATTAGGAGTCCACGGGATTAAGCAGAGTCACTGATCCTCTGGGTCTAAGCCTTTTCTTTTTTTTTGTCTGTCGGGAGCTCAACGAGACTCCATCCGCACTTCATTAACCCTGAGCCGGGGACAATCCACGGTAAGAGCCGGGGGATTTACCACCAGCCTTTCACATGCAAAGAAAAGAAAAAACCCTCTCCGAGTCACCCAACAAGACACACGGGGGCTTTCCTCATATAATCAGCTGTGCACTTTGCAAGAATAACCCCCTTTTCATAAAGAGGGTCGTCGTTATCTGAATCGGTCACGGATCCTCATGATGGGACTATAATGATCTTTTAGCAAGTTGGGAGGTGTTTGATTTTTTCCCCCTTCCTTTTTCCCCTATTCACTTTCCCAGTCGTCAAAACTCTGCTCGGCCCACTGTATTTTTAATGCAATTTTACGCATCATAAACGCGCCAGTTATCAGGCCGTCAGTCTGATATTTCACGGCGTGGTCAGCCACTAAGTGGAGGCCCCAGATAACAGGTGCCATGCGTGGATGACAGCAGGGGGAGCTGGCTATCAAAGCCATTATCGACTTTCAATTAAAACCTATTAAAGTCTTTTGTCTAATCGTTAACATCCTACACGCCAAGTCTTGTCCGTCAGCCTGAACTCCTTTAACCCCCAACGCGCCACGGCCCGGATAACTTGGGTCCTCGTAGACTTGGAGGGGGAGAGTGAGGTTTGTTGGGTGAAATATGTATGGTGGAGGGAGGGGGGTTGTGATGGTGGAGCCGCTGACCAGCTGTCCCCACGCTGATCCCCGGTCAGCAGTCAGCTCCAGCCCGGTCACCAGCTGTTGGAGCCGTTTGGCAGAGGAGAGCACATCCAGCACCCTCAAGGAAAAGAAGGATGGAAACAATCAATTTCCAAATGGGATCATTTAGGGCACTTAAACAATTGCGCACATAACATTAATATTTCATCTCCTGCATTGTTTATGGAAAACGAATAGGAGTTGCTGCTGTTAATTTAAGAAAGTGGGAATGGTGAAGAAGAGAATGGGGGGGGGGGGGGGGACAGAACACCCTTCTGCTTTGTTGGCCCTTCTCTAAAGACATTAGCTGGAATTGATCTTTGATTGCACTTTTGAGCGTGTGTGTGTGTGTGTGTAGTGTGTGCGTGTGTGCGTGTGTGAGAGAGAGAGAGAAAGGGTGGATGGTTAGTCGTGTGTGTACTAGGCCTACGTGTGCGCGTTTAATGTTTGCTTTAATTTCCAATCAAACTTTTCCCCTTTCTTGTGTATTTATCTGTGTTCATGCATTTATAACTTTTTATAAAAGGCCAAACATAATATTTTAGTAATTAACAATAACATTTGTCCAAATTGAATTTTGTTGTGAAATATTTCTGCAAATCTACGCTCTTCTTTTGAAAAGGTTAAGAACACGGATGTTAAAGTACCTGCTCCACAGGTGACACTCTTATTAACTTATCTTTTTTTCACGCCCTCATCTCTACATTAAACAAATTAAATGAACGACACTAAACCAAACAGAAGAGGGGAAAGTGGTTTGACAGACATGTTTAAAATTCACTCGAACACGTTTCCCCCTAATAGAAACCCGCGAGCCACTAAAATTGTGTTTATTTTCGAGCTGCTTCCAGAAAAGTGGAGATGTTTAATTAAAGCGACACCAGCCATCTCCTCAACCTTTGCTCATTGACACTGACATGTATTCACATCACTTCATAATAAAACATCATTTTTAACGGTGGGCAGTCAGGCCCAAAAACAGGCAGGCCTCTACATATAGCCTACTTTATTTTTCAGCTTTAATATAAAAACTGGATTTTTTTTTCTTTCCTTTGCTTCTGTCAAATTAAAGCGTTTATTCTGGCACCAGAGTGGTACAATATCTACCTTTCTAAATTTCTATTGCAAATATTTTTGCTTTTTGAGTCGAAATGTTATTAATCAAAACGTATTTGTATATGTAATTACCTAAGTGATTATTTCTATGAAGATTATCCTGAAATGAGTTGCTATAAAACTAAACATAATGTAATGTAATGCAACACGACACGGCCACAGACTGCAGCTTCAGAGAGTGTACGCTACCATAGTATCACATGTGTCGCAGTGATATTTGTTGCATCCAGCTATCAGGTGTTGCTGCTGTTTAGATCAGCTATTGTAGCGTACATCCACGTGTTGATTCCATCTGACAGACGAGCCCCGTGGCATTTCCGTTTTCACACATTCAAGCAGCCACGTGTTAAATGAAAGACTTTTATTTCCACATTTATAAAAGTAATTCTCTTTTACATCAAATCCCCCCTTTTCCTGTCCAACTGTTGCTGTGAATTTCACAAAAAAATGAACTTCACGAAATGGGGAGAGAGTTTTGGGGAAAGCTAGAGGAACGAAATAAAATAAAAATAATTTAAAAAAACGATCCAGGAAATATACGAGAACCACTCCACAAGTTTTGATATCTGCAATATACATTTTCACCAAAGGAGAGTATAACAATTAAGGGTTATCACGGCTTCATCTGAAGTAACATAAGTAATGCACAACGTCTGTTCAAATACATCTAGAGCAAATTAACAGGCAGGTGCACCTGGACGTGGACCCGAGTCCGATCCCTTTGTTTATCAAAAAAAGAAAGAAAATAAAACATTACTGAGATGATAGCGTCCCCTTCCCCCCTCTGCAGGAATAAAACTGCTTTTTTTTATAAATTACTTGACATTTTTACTCCGCTAAAACTTCAACTAAGAACAAGAAAAAGACTTTATATAGAATTCTCTTTCCGTATCTCTTGTTTGTGCCTATATGTGGGTTCAGGCATTCTTTCTCAGACAGATATGTTTTTTTCATTGTTTTATAGTTTCTGATGGCTAATCTAGCCTATTATGTTAAACTGGATCACCGTGGTCTGAAAAAGACGCACCAATAGATCAAACAAACCAAGAAAAAGTGTCTTTAAAATCAGTCTCTTTCGAATAAAATGCAAAATATTCTTATTTACAGGTTTATGACTGCTGCTCATCTTGTTCTTCACATGTAAACAAAAATCAGTGACAGATTTAGAAAGAAAAAAAAGAGGAAATATTTACTAATTGTTCCTTTGGATTCTCTATATTATATTCATAATACATGGAAGGGTGCTCCTTTTCGCTTTATCCACTATTCATAAGCGTCCACATAATAATAATAATAATAATAATAATAATAATAATAATAATAATAATAATAATAATAATAATAATGCCAATGGGGGGTCTAATTGACATTGAACTGTAGGTCAAAGTGCCACCAACAATCGTATCTGTTGTTGGGAAAAACACTGAAAATACTGAAACTTTGATCAAATAAATACATAACTTAAATGCTTTGATTCATATTGAAAAATAAATAACTTATAAATAAAGCTCATGTCCCAAGAACAACAGAAAAAAATCCTTCAGCACAGACAGTTTGAGTCACAAAACTCCGTCCACAGAGTTCCGCCTAAATCGACTATTTCGCACCATATAAAGGCCTCGAACAGTTTTTTTATTTTTCTCCTGTTCGTCACCTCTTTTTTTTCTGTCTTTGTTTTATTTCTTCTTATGAGTCCAAAGTTGCCAAGGTCGGCTTACAAAAAAAATCTGCCGGGGCTGGCTCACCGCGGCAGAGCAGGCCGAGAAAGCACGCCGGCCATGGGGGGCAGAGGCGGCGGCTCGCCGCCCCCCTGCAGGCCGTGCAACAGGATCCGCGGGACCAGAGGTCTCTGCAAACCCGGCGGGGGCGCCGAGGGGCCTCTGTACAGGTAGAGGGCCGCTCCGGGGTCCAGGTTGGACACCAGGCTCTGCGGGTAGAAGTACGGGGATGGGAACATCCTCTGTAGGGCAGAGTAGTTTCCAGCTTCCGCCAGGAGCTCGAGTCCCACCGCCGTCTGCCTCTTCCACTTTGTCCTACAAGAGAGAAAAGACGCAGTTTTTAGCCTTTAGCATGTGTGTATCGATAAATACATGTAGTATTAGTCAGTGTGTTTCGAATCTGACACACCAAAATAACTCCCACCTCTTTACCTGGGGTCCAATTAGAAGTTCAGAATACATCTGTTTTTGTTTCTGTTTAAATCACCAAAATCTCCAACCTGCCACTTGTATTCACACCCATGTCTGTTAGATAGCCAGCATGCACGCCATGCAGGTGAATAATTCATAATAAAGATAATTGAGTAGATATAGTGGTTTGTTTGAATTATTGATATGCACACATGCAACAATGCATTATTCATTCTGCGAAGTGTTGTTTTTATATTTATTTATGTCATTTAGCTGCCTGAGAGTCAAAGCTGTAGACAAATAAATGCTCAAGTCAACTCAACCGAAAACTGCAGAAAACAGTTATTTACATTGACGAAGACGGTTTCGCTTTCTCTTGCATGGAGTTTTATTTATTTACAAAACGTTGTTGCATGAAGATGCTGAACACCGAAGAAATAAACTCAGGGCGTCCCAACCTCCGATAGAAAGGATTAGTTTTGATCGAAGGAAACAAGCGCCTCCATGATGTCATATTGTAGTGTTTTCTTGTATCTAACAATAGAAATGAACAAGGGTGCCACAATTGTGAAACACAACTAGTGTATGGGGGCGTTCTCGAGACAATTTGGTGACGCAAAAAAAAAAATCTGATCAATTAATGAGCTGTCAATCAATAATCGCTCCTTGTAAATTTACCGAACATAGACCTATGTTATTTTAGAGTAAAGAGTTTAAACTAATTGCACGGTTAATCTACGAGTTGATTGATAGAAAATTACATCAGAAACTAATATGATAATTTATAAATTGTTAAAAGATAAAATGCTAAACTGTTCCACTTTATCAATGTGAGTGAGTATTTACGTTCTGCTATGATAATTTACTGAATTTATTTTAAGCCATCTTCTTTTGCTCAGTGATACTGTGGTTGGGGTTTGTCCATTAATATCTGACATGTTATGGACTAAACGATTAATCAGTTAATCGAGAAAAAACTCTGCATATTAATCAATAATTAAAATGAAGTGTGTGGCAGTGGCTCATGTGCATTTAAGTAAAGTGAACTCATGCTAAGGTGAAGGAAAACATGGCGCCCATGAGTCCATCAGTCATGAGCCAGCCCTGAGAAACCAGATTATCCCCCCTCCTCCCATCCCTCCCCTCCTCTTAAGTAGCAACAGCAGTGTCTTCACCTTCGGTTCTGGTACCAGGTCTTGACCTGTGTGTCGGTGAGGTTGAGGGAGGCCGCCAGCTCCATACGGTCCTGGACGCTCAGGTACTTCTGCCGCTCGAAGCTGCGCTCCAGCTGGGCCAGCTGGTGGTCCGTGAAGGCCGTCCGGGCCTTCCTGGGCTTCTTCATTCGGACCTGAGAGCTGTCTCTACTGCTGGAGATCTCCCTGTCCCCCTCCTCTTTCACTGGTGGACACAAACAGCACCGAAAAGAAAAAGGCAAAAAGAATATCAGAAGATGAAAACAGAGCCAAGGCCTCATACTGTGAAATGTAACACTACACTCATATTTGTGTGGCAGTGCTAACTCGATACACGGAGGCGTAAATACATTTGTTCAGAAGCACCATACAATAAATTCAGTGTCAACTAAAATATAAAATGGATAAAAAACTTAATTTATGGCCTTGTACCTTTTCTATTAGTTTGAAGCTGTGTACTTAAATCAGGGATTTAATTCATCAGACAATTGAAATGTGTAAAATATGTAATAAACTCTAGTCAATCAGTCAAGACACAACATCAAGAGGAAAAATAATTCTATTTTTTTAAATGGCAAACACTTCGAGCAGCATGTCATAAGTGATATTTACTATAAATAAAGATTAAATTGGTGGTTTGTTGAATGATTAACTAGATTTAACATTATTATAATAGTAGACTATTGATAAACAACATTGATCCTCCCTCTCAAAAGACGAGATAAGACATTTGGTTTTATACAGTGCTACATTTGTTTTTAAATGTAATGTTGTTGTACGTTTGTTGTAAGTTGTACGTGAGTGTATGAATAGTGGGGGAAATGTTATTTTTTTAAATATTTTTTAATCAATGGGTTTGAACCCCAATTGAAACAAATACATACTATTTATTCGATGCGAATTTTAAAGAAAGTGGTCAAAATACTTACAACATTTATTGTTAAACTGTTTGTAATGTGTGATATATATATATATATATATATATATATATATATATATATATATATATATATATATATATATATATATATATATATATATATTCTTACTAGCATGCTGCAGTTTTATAACTATTTATCTACATTTAGGAATAATTGACAATTGCGACTGTTGAGTGTGAAATCACGGCGCTGGAAACAGTGCCTATAGGCGATATGAAGCTATTTGATTTGTTCTTAAATTGTTATGAAAAGCTCTTCCAATATTCGCACTTCCAATCTGATATTTTTCCCGTCAGCAGATCCGTATTCTTTGTTCTTTTTCTGCGTGGTGTCATGTCAGGGCGAGCATTGATATACGGTCCTTATAGTCGATTCTCTAAAAGAAAAGAGAAAGGGGGGAGAGAAGCGAGCGACGCGAGAGATCTTGGTAGTTGAATAGTTGAATCGTCTCAAGAAGCACAATAATCCGCCTAATTGAGCCACAAGGGAAGGACGAGCCTTTCAACCGCGACCGGAGAAACTTCACAGGACCGTGGAAATGAGTGGAAATCAAGAGCCGGGCGGCCTTGCGCGGTTACAAATCTGATTAGCGCCGGGGACAAATTGCATCAAATCCCTGAAATATTATAGGAGGCGGATTCGAGGAAATCAAAGCCACCGTACAGGCGCTCTGTGGGCCCCGCGGCTTCCTCAATCAATCAGCGCGTCGATGAGCATCTCCATCCACACTGTGACACACGTGAGCGCGCGGACACACACACGCACGCACACTGAATTTGTTGAAAGAATTGATGACGTTTACAAGAAAAGAGAATTAGGAAGAACACTGCCATGTGACTATAAATGAATAAAACTAAATAAAACACAAACTAATGAAATAATATTTTTTCAGATGTATTAAATTAGATTGACTATTTCCCCTCATAGCCTACAGCGGTCGTCTCCTTTACAGGCACTGCTTCATTAAACTGTCAATGGAGGTGACATGTCTGTTATGGCTGACATGATTGGAAACAGAGAGGCCCTTGATGGCATTTATCTGGAGGCGACCCTGTCATCTCTCCCGTTCTTGCCTCCCTGACATCAACAGATGCTTTCTGGATATTCTGCTAATGCCGAGCTTGAAACGCGCCGCGCAGGCAGACAGGCTGATTTTAAATGTAAAAAAACGTAATGATAATGAACTTCTTTCACCGTGAAGGAACAAATCTCATGTTTCCACCACAGTGATGGAGCAGAGGGTCGGCTCGATATTTCCTCATGGATGGCTTCCAGTGGCCTGCTACTTATAGTGTCAGTTTATTCTTTAAGACGTTAGTTCTCCACCTTTCCCCATACAATATTCAAGCCGAGTTAGAAAATAGTATTCCTATACACGCAAGCTTAATATTATTATTAATATGAATTATAATATTAGTATTAATAGTAGCAGTAATTAAAACTATATTTATTATAGTTGTTTGTCTTTAGGTTTTCAAATGTTGTCTCAATCAGCTCAGCTAAATGATTACATTATATTTCAAATAGCTGCTGTTTTTATTGAAATTAAATGTATTGTTGTTCCAACTTCATTCCCTACTCAATTTTTCCAGTTTGCACCACTAATTGTGTACCACATCTTTCTGTGTCTATTTTATTTGTATTTATTTATTATTGAATTACTATTTTAGTAGGTTTGTCCTAGTCCTAGTAAAATCATTTTAAACCATAATAAAGTAGCACCAAGACCAGGCAAGCTGTAGCTGATCAACATACAAGCATAGACCTACAAAGCTAAAATATAAAAAAACAAAAGGACGAGCAGATACAACTAGAATCACATTTTAAAAGAGGCAATATTTTTCTACAGGAGCCAAAAGTTTCACCTCCAATCTCATCTCTAGAGCAGAGCAGCTCACTACAGACACTTTTCTATCCTTACCTTTATATTCACTGTCTGACGAAGAGTTGCTGTGCATTTTCTCCATAAAGTCTTCCGCTATCTTCGAGGCCAGCCTCCCCACCTCCTGAGTCGGCTGTCCATTGCTGGAGTAGGGCGCGCAGGCGGCCAGAGGCTTACAGTCCGCGAGAATATCTCTGATGAGGAACGACGAGGTTACGGTCCTCTGCTGCGACCCCGCCGATATCTGCGCGTGCTGGAGGTGCGGCGGCAGGCCGACCCCGTGACCCTGTCTCTGGGCCACTTCATCCACACACTCCCTCCTCGGCGACGGAGGCGACGAGCAGCCGCTTTCCACGTCTGATCTCGGGCTGAACTCCAGAGGCGAGCGGCACTCCCCCACCAGGCTGTCCCCTTTGGACACCGGACTTCTAGGCCTGTGGGACAGCAGTGAGTCGATGCCAAAACTGGACCCGTTGGCGGACGCCTCCATTGTATTGATCGAGGCCTCCTCAAACTACCATTTGGTATTCAGGACAAGTTGTATTTTTGGGAGAGAGGGGGTGGGTTGTTTAAGTCTTAAGTTGATCCAGCAGAAGAGAAAGAAACCCCCCTCCCCGCACCAAGAAAATGTTTTTGGATACGCTACAAATGAAGACTATTCATCCAATTTTCCCAACTGGTTCTTTTAAGAGCAAATATCTCCAGGCTAAGTTACGTTACAATAATCGTCCATGCATCCGATTTTCTTGTCTTTTTGTCAAGTCTAGAAAGATGAGTCCTCCTGAAATCGATGCAGCCGCTGTAGTCTCTTTTGGGAGAGTCACAGTCGATTCTTTTTGCTTCCTTTAGGACCAACTCCGTTTGTTTTTGAATTCAGAAGCCTCACCGGAAAGATGAACCAGTTATTGCCGAAGTTATCTCACCCGCAGGGCACGAAAAGATGCAGAAAGAAGGACTATTTCTGGAATTATTGGGAGCAGCAGTGCACCGGTGTCTTCGGGAAGAAATACGTTTCAGCACCATGGACAGGTACAAGCGCGTCAGACCTGAGAGAGGACAGTAGGAAAATGTTCAGGGCAGCTCGTCATGTGGCCACACAGAAGACAGATGAAAACTGTTCGCGTTCCTTTAAGTAGAGCAACAAAACCTCAAAAACACGAAGCAGAGAGAGCGGAGTCCGAGAGCTGCAGCAGAAGAGGAAGAAGCGGGACGACGCGATGCGCGCTGCAGAATCGAAAAAGGGAGAGGTAAACTGGGTTAAATAGTCACAACTGGCAAGTAAAAGGACGAGATGTGATAGGGGTGGGAGGGAATCCCAAAAATTGAACTTGAGGAAAAGTCAGGAGCTAGGTTTTAAGAGCGCTTCGTCCACGTGAGTCCCCTGTGACAAGCCTTCATTGGCTGAGGGGAGCTGGAAGTGGACCTCCCTACACGCCCACTCACTCTGCCTCCCATCCTCCCTCCCTGCCTCTCCCATCCTCCCCTCTCCTCTCCCTGGCTCATCCACACTTTGATAAAAGAGACACTGAATTCATCAGGAGACTCAGATCCAACTGTTTACAGGCAATTTTCACACTGTTTGCTTTCATTATATCATTGATGAGGCTTATAATGGGGTTATTATGTGGAGCGGCTCGGTGTTTTTCCTCTCGACTCCCTTTCTTTGACTGCATTTGTTTCCCACCTCCACAGCTGCTCTTTTTATACGTTTTTGTTCAACATTTCACTTTTTATTGTCATCACTAATTTTATTGTTATCCTTTGTTTATTGGTTTATTAAATGTAAAATTGTTATGGTGCACATATTTTGATATTGCAAAATGAATAGACCAACTTGACAAAATAAAAAAATATTAAATGATTATCATTGTTGTTCTTATTATATAATTATAAAATAATAACAATTATTATTATGTCCTGCGAGGTGGTGGTTTAAATTATTTTATTTTGTAAGAGGCCTCTTTTTCTATTATTGCAAAACATTTTCATTATTAAAAATGTTTATTTTGCCGTCAGTCAAAATCCCCAAACAATATTTGCAGACACACCATGTCATGTCAGGATATTTTTATGCTGCTTTTCAAATAAGAAAATGAATGGATGAAAAATAACATTAAAATTGTTTTAAACAATGTCTCGTCGTTGATCATTTGGAGCATAATAACGATCTAATAGTCTCCGGTAATTATACACAATAGTCCCAGCAGCGTGACGCAAAACTTCAAGGCGCGTGAAGTTCCATTGTGCACACTTTTCACCTTTTAACATACGTAAAAAATACCATTGTGTGCACTTTTAGCACAACAGTTTGGCCCGCGCGACGCCCCCGACAGCCCCTAATAATCTAACTACCCCCCCTCATCATCATTGACACCCCCACGCCTCCCCCTCCTTCTCCACCCCATGTGACCACCAGATTGGAGGCGCGCTTCGGTCTCAGACACCGGCAGGTTAGTGAATCCGCTCCCCGCTCCCATGGGGTCCCATCACGGCTGCAAGCTGTCACATATGAGGCGGGGACAACACAGATATAAGGCAACACACACCCACCCTGACTTAGCGCTTTCTTTCTCCTCTGCTGGTGCATGAAAAGGAGCAGTGGTTGGATGCTTTCTCTCACAGTCGTCTTCTCTTTATCCTCACTGTGCCGCATGTCCACAGCTCCAGCACTGTAAATAAATCATAAGGTGATTAAACTGACTGTTTCCTCTTTGTGATCATCTGCCTGCAAAACTTATAGACGCTTTAATTATTTTGATTCGTTTCTCAAAAGACCCCAAAAGTCCGAAGTTATTTGAATTGAGTTTAAAAAAGAAATATCAACCAAACTGCTTTAAGTTTCTTTATTCAACCCACGTTTTTATATCACAATAAAAAGGTGGGTGAATTTAAATTAAATGGGTAAAATCTCTGTTTACTGACAAAACCAACCAAAATGACGTAAAATCAAATGAATACATTTGCAGCATTACAAAAAATATAATAATAATTTAGACTTAAGACTGTAACTAAGGATGAATTTCATTACGAAATACTGTTTTATTTCAATAATTTCGATAAAGTAAGACAAGTGAAGAACAAAAAAATAATCTTATTTGAACCCAAAGGGAAATATTGCTATATTGCTTGTTCTGTCAGTCCAAAACTAAAATATTCTAAAATATTCAATTTACAATGATGTATAACAGAAAAACAGCAACTTGTCAAACTGGAGAGATTGTTTGATGGCTGTGTGAAACATTTTGTTAGCTTGTTTAATGTTTAATTAAGTTGGCACATCCTAATCAAACAAATAATTGTGCAATAAATGTAGCTATATAGGTTTCTGATAACGTGTGCGTGTGTGTGTGTGTGTGTGCGTGTGCGTGTGCGTGTATGTGTGTGTCTTTGTGAATGTGTGTGTGTGTGTGTGTGTGTGTGTGTGTCTTTGTGAATGTGTGTGTGTGTGTGTGTGTGTGTGTGTGTGTGTTGGTTTTGTTGAAGTGTCCCTCTGGTCAAGCAAATCTTGATTTTTCTTTTTTTTGAGGAAGTGGTCTGAATTTGAGGGCCAGTGCAACTTTTACCCCGATGATGAAATACACATACACTCTTTCTCCCACGCACACACACACACACACACACACACACACGCGCACACACACACACACACACACACACACACACACACACACACACACACACACACACACACACACACACACACACACACAGGGGGATGTCATTGATCCATGTTAAAGACAGGAAACAGGAACAGTGGTGAATGGTGAATTGCATTCTTGCCTCTCTCTCGTTATCTGATTTCATCACATGACTAAATCATACTTTATTATTGATCCACATTAAACAGCCCCACACCTTCCACTCGCAGTTTTACCCAAACAAAGTTGGCACCTGTGGGCCATTTCACCAAAGTGTAGACAGTTTGTTCCTGTAGCTGGGCTGACAGCTGTAGAGCTTACTTGAATTCCATGTATTTAAGACCATAATTGAGGTTAATATTTTATTCTGATCAGGCCATTACATATTTACTAAAATATCAATAATATAAAGCCTAAAACAAGATGAACTGGCAGGTGTAGTTTCATCACAATAGTCAATTCTGACCTTTCAGTGTTAATAATCTATGTGGTGCTTTATTTAGTTTTTCTTTTTTTTCTTTGTATTATTGGAATTCAGTCCATAAGCTTTACTACTAATAATGGGGGGGGGGGGGGGGGGGGATTGCGAAAACATTGTGCTACGTTTTATTTCCTTGCCCAATTGAGCAGGTATGTTAAATAATACCTAGATGTGTTTTGTAAAAATGTGTGTCCCCTTTGAATAAACTTTGGCATCTCTATCGTTTTGGAACATCGAGTAAAGCGTGTCTTTCGAGGCGGTTATATGTAAAAAGGTGACTCCTCTCAACAAACAAACAGCATTAAAAAAAGGCAGAGGAAAAAAATAAAAAAGGCGCTTGCTCTGGAGCTGGAGCTGCACCCTGGACCAGTCAGGGATGCAAATGATGCACCTTAACGCCATCAGGTACTGGAGTTGACAGAAAATAATGAGAACCCGCTGAATCTTTTATAAGGTTAACACTCACATTTCCCAGTCAGCTGTCACACAAGAAAGAATTTAGCACATGCATGCGGGCAAAATAAACCTTCATCGTCTCATTAATGCTGACAGGGCCCTGGACCGGCAGCTCCCAGCGCCAGCGCCGCCACCACCTTCGTTTTGTGTCGGTAATTTGCAGCGGAGACAGACCCCCTTCTCCTGGAGAGAAAGAGGAAAGGAGGAGGTAGAAGAAGAAGGAGGAGGGAGATATTCAGGAGGAGAGCAAGAGTGAGAGGGAAAGAGGGGAATGGTAGAGGATCGTCGAGCGAGTGCAGAGGAAAAAAGGGAAGGAAGGTGGGCCTGGGGGGGAGGGTGGAAAGATGGCTAGCGCACCAGGAGTCTGATTCTCCCCTAATTGGAAGCATTGGGCATTGTCAACGGAGGATTTTCAGCTGCTCACTGACAGGTAGAGCCGTCAGAATGATAGCCCACTTGTCAGCGCAAAAGACCAATAAAAACAAACCACTTTTGATTTAATTGGAGGCCTAACCATGGTGTGTGTGAGAGGTAGAAAGTGTGTGTGTGTGTGTGTGTGTTGCCTGCAGGGCCAGGGGGAGGTGGGAGAAGGTGTGAGGATGAGTGGGGGCATTTGTGTCTGTGTGTGTAAAGGAAATCATCACTCCAGCCATCCATGTGCTCGCCCTGCCTCCGTCTTTGCCACCACTCCTCGTCTTTGCTCTCATGTGGCGGCTCTTTGGGGGCCAGTGGTCACAGGCCGCCCGTGGTGAGAGGGTTTCAGGGGAGGCAGGTTTTGATTCTGTCCCCGGAGGGCTTCCTGAGCAGCAACATCAGAGAAGAGAACACTTTCTCCCTCTTCTTCATCTTTCCCCTTTTCTTCATCCTCCATCAACAGAGCTGGGCTCTTGGGCAGATGCCAGCACTTTCAAAACAGAATGAGCAATTGTTTGACATTTCTCGTGCTCCTCTGTCGACTGAGACTCGTACAACCAGAGGAAACGATGAATACTAAACTTTTTCTGTCCATAAGAGCAAATGTCACAACGGGAAGGGACTGTATAGTCTCTATAGTCTGGTTTGTTTCCATGTGCTCGTTAAAGAATAGAATCGTATCTGCTGAATGTGGGCGAATATGAAAATAATTGATGCTAAAGTGCAAATGGAGTGTAATGCAAAAATGAAGGGAAAAAGCAGTTTTGGGTTCAGGATTGAATCTGAATCCAGCTTTCGAATACTTTCTCAAATGTGTAGCCTGTGTTGTTTGTAGATTTCACCTGGCCTCAGCCACATACAACACATTTTAGGATGAACTGGATCACTGACTGTGAGCCAGATCTTATCACCCGGCATCAGCGTTGGACCGACTTATGCTCTAATGGGAGCAAATCCCTGCAGCCGTGCTCCAAAACCTGGTGGAAAGCCTGAAACCAGAAGAGTGGAGGCTGTTGGAGCAGCAGATTAATGCCCGCGGTTTTCAAATGACATGTTCAACAATCACATATAGGTATATTGTTGAGTGCCCACATACCTTTGGCAAAATGACTACCTGGATATCTTGATCATTGCTCCTTGCTAATGGAATAAAGAGAGAGCAGGAAGACTATAAATTGGAAAAAGGAAAAAGTTTCGCTGTAGAATTACAAAAGTTAATGTACTCTGGAACTGGAAAATGGTTTTAAAAAGTGATCTAGGTTATTCTATGTTCTCTAATACAAAACGGTCACTCAGCAATTTGACAAGAGTGATTATGTCTTTGTTTCACAGTTTCACTGGTCGACACTGAAGCAGCATCCTGGAATTCCAAATTCATGGTCAAACAAAAGTCCCGTATCCACATGCAGTCTATCAATGCTTCCTGTATGGTCTAATGTGTGAACTGCCCTGGGATCGATATTTAGGGAAATCTATACCTCCTATTTCCCACCTAAATACCTAGAAACATATCAGGGACTTGTTTAAAGTTTAGCATTTACACCAATGATTTTGGCGGGGATTTGACTTGCCTTGCAAACTTGTTGAATAATAAATACATTCATAGAACGTTGGCACTGGACAAAAAAAGCCCCTCACCCACCATTTGCCTAAATATAATAAGAGACGTGATCAACGGCTACACATCTAAACCTTCCCCAAACATCACAAAGACCACAATAGGTATAACAATTAGGATGCCTCAGTTGGCCCACTTGACTAATGTGTGTGTATTTCATAATTGCAGGTCCACACATCCATCTGGATAAGCATCTACCCACACGTTCTGCGATGTCGGCCCTGGCTTGCGTGCCCCTTGTAGCTAGTGTTTTATTATTCTTGACAGAGTTCAACGAACACATCTGGTCAGAGGATAAGAGGGGATGGAGGGACAGTGCCAAGAGGCGGAGAGGTGAGTGAGTAGCCAATGGAGAGGGGTGTGGGTAGGGGGAGGACGTGGACCTAAGACAATCCATCATAACCGTCCCTCATGAGGAATGGCAGCTCCTTCAAACTAGGGCCAATACGACTTTCGCTGACCTTAGACCTCTTGGGCCTGGACCAAGAAGATGATTAGAGCCATCAGGAATGAGACGGGGTCTCTCTTTAAGTGATTTGTTAGTGTTAAGTATTTTAATTAGCAGCAAGGCTGAATATTATTTTAAATACCAATTAGTCAAATTGTTCCCAATGCAGGACTGCCATCTCAGTTTTTCAAAAATAGACAATGCGTTGTTATTAACGGGTATTGCATAATGGATAACAAAGCTAACCTGCCTAGAACTAAAGACTTTTATTGGAAAGCTGAAAGCTCAGGTGTGACATAATTCTCAGCTCCGATTCTCCGACTTCCCAGTACAAATGGAGCGCACCTTTACTTGTTTTATGTTTTATTCATCTTTTTTCAATAAGGACTTGGTTACATTAATTTTGGAGCCCAACAGATTTAGTTGTTTAGTTAGTTTATTTACCTGTTGGATAATATGAGCGATACTTTATGGATTCTTTGCTTTGAGGAATGTACAAAATACATTACTTACCAAATAAGCCAAAATTCTTAAATGTTCAAAATGTTGTGTTTAACACGAACAGCTTTACAAGTACTTGTCTGAATAAATAGAAGAAATAACATATAATAAGAATCTAAATAGCAAAACTATGAATTTAATCACAAAATATCTAATTAAAAAAATGAATAAACAAATTGGTACACAAGACTAACAATCTGATTAAGCATCCAATGCTAACTTTAAATACGGCTATATATGGCTGCTGTTAGCAGTAATGTTTGTTGATCAATCTGTCAAATATTAATTACTTGTTTATTATATATGATGTGAGAAAATGCGGAAAAATACCCATCAAAACATTCTCCAAATATCTTGTTTTGTTTAAAAAAAAAATGATTTTCAATTATATAAAAAAGACAGGTAGCCAATTCTTCAATTTGAGAAACTGTAAGCAGTGAATGGTGCATTTCAGCAGCTAAGATAAGAGCTGTTTCCCCCGCGCAAGGTGTCGTAGTTCAATGTTAACCTGTCATGTAGACTCCCCCTGAGTGATGGTGTTTTGGTGGGCTCACATTGGGTGAGGGGGTCCCCTACAGCTGCTACTGAACAGTGTGGAGATTTCCCCTCTAGCTCCTGTACCTCCAGGGGGCCGCAGAGTCCAGGTTCACCCCCTACCCTCTACCCTGCCAAGGGAGGCCGAGATGGGCCGGGCTCCTTGGCCTTCTCCCTCCATGTGGGGAAGTGGGGGCATTGAAGAGGCCGTGCTTACATCCATGAATCACATCGCTTGTGTCACTCAGGACACACACACGCCCACACACATATGCAAGAGTAATGAAACCAATGTTTAACAAGATGCTCAGCGTCCTCCAGGAGAGGGATGGCCTTGACTCCTCTTTTGGTCAAGTACTTCGTACATCTCTGCATAAGCCATATGTGTGTTCTTATTTAGATGGTGATATGGATTTCTCCGGCCTTCTTGTGCTGAATTTTACATATGAAATCCTAGACCTTGAATTCTGTCGTAAGTATAATTAAGCTAATTTTGATGCAAGGTAAAAACTTTACTGTAAATTGTAGTTCCATCTCTACAACATCCACGCCATCCATCTAGTTGCATTTTTAATTCACATATTTTCTGCACCTACACCGAGCTGAACAGTTGTTGCTGAAGAAAATGCCAGGCCTTGTTCTAGTTCTGTGTGACGCACACACACACACACACACACACACACACACACACACACACACACACACACACACACACACACACACACACACACACACACACAGAGGACTTTACCAGAAGCCTATATAGATACATTTGCGTGGATCATGGCAGACAGGGGGGCTCCAGTGTTCCATTCTGGCCTTAAACTCCCTGCTTCCTAATTTGGCCAATATGCAGGTAATATGTGGGGTCGCAACATCTCAATTATCGCACCTCCTGTCAGAGGCTCCCAATCCTCCACTTGCCGCTACCTTCCCCTCCAACATGCCTTCACCCCCTGCCCTCACCCCTCCCCGCAGTGTCTTTTATTGCTTCATTAGTATGCTCCACATGCTCCGCCGCACACCCACGCTCCGCAACCCTTCAAACCCTAACAACTTTTGGCAGATCAGTGCGTGATGAGGGGATGATGAGGGACTCTCTCTGCTAAAAGCCCACCTACCTAGCGCCGTGGCCCATTTTTGTCCGAGCGTATGCCCAATGTGGTGATGCAGAAAGTAGGGGAAACAGCTGGGCGAGCTGGTGTGAAGGTTTTTCTGGGTGTCACACCTGAAAACTCACAGCAGATGAGATGACCTGCCTTGGACTGGGTATTATTTGAAGTTTTTTCATACCGTTGCCATTTTTTAGAAGTATTCCAAACCTCCTAATACATCAGTGTTAAACATCTTCACTGACCCGCTTTTTTAAAAGTTATAGTAAAGACGCCAAAGTGTCCAAAAAACAATGAATTTTTCGGGGTGAACTTCGGGGAAATGTAAAGATTAAATTATGCTGCTTGGCTCTAAATATTTAAATGCAATTTAATTATTAATTATTATTTAATTATGTTTAATTATTGTGTACTTGCCACTTTACTCTCTTGTTATTTTGCTGTAACAAGGTATATTTCCCTCTGATTTCTTCTGATTTCTGTAAACATCATATACAGCACCTTCAGTAAAGAGTTGTAACAAACGGATACATATGAGTCAGTCAGTGTGGAATCACATGTTTATTTCCATCCTTAAAACTTTTTACTGGAAATAAAATGGGGAAATTTGACGTTAAGGGTCGTCCTAACATAAGCAACCAGACAAGAACTTTACCTGTATAACGAAAAATAGCAAAGTTATGAGAGTTTGTAAACGGGACCATTCATTCAATACCAGCTACCGATATTTGACAGTATCTGATAAGTGATGCTACTGACACATTTTGCTCAGTACTCAAAAAGCATTGAGTTTGCGTACTCATCCCTACACCTGACATGACACGGATCACTCACCTTGGCCGTCTTTCTTGTGCGTCTGGTTCTCCTGCAGCGATGTCTGATTTCTGAGTAAAAATACCTGTTGAGATGCATGCGAGCATGTTATATTTCCTGTCACAACCATCCATCCTACAGCTAAGCAGGTATGTCCAAGATGTGTTTAGAGAGTGTGTGCTCATGTTCTCGTGTGTGTGTGTGTGTTGGTGGTGGTGGGGGTGTTCGCCGTGGAGAATAAGACCCAAGAAAATGCTCATTAGAGTTGACCTTGGCACTTGGAGCCGGCGTTTGATGGATCGGGTACAGGGCCAAACAAGCCCCTAGGGAGCCATGATCTTATCTCTTATTGTACACACACACCTCCCTCCCTGTTGACCCTATACCCCTCCCACCCCCCCCCCCCCCCCTCCACCCCCTCTCCACTCACTCACACTCCTCTGCTTTACACGCATCACAGGCAGAATAAATCTGTGTCTGACACCACAGGAAAAAAAGAGAGGGGAGGCGTGGGGAGGCCTGAGGGAGTAAAGTAGAGAGAAGGCAGTGCTTGAAGAGAGATGGGGTGGGGGGGGCAGGGGGAGAGAAAAAACACACAGAGGGCCGAGGAAAAACCAATAGCTCACTGAGGTGTCATTACCTACATAAGTCAGACGTGTGTGTGTGTGTGTGTGTGTGTGTGTGTGTGTGTGTGTGTGTGTGTGTGTGTGTGTGTGTGTGAGTGTGTGTGTGTGTGTGAGTGTGTGTGTTTAAAAAAAGAAAAACTGCTAGGCACATGGAGTGTTAAAGGGAAACTGAGGAAATTGGCTGGGTGGGGGAGGAAGGAGGGGAGGAAGAGGGTAGAGGATCAGTGGATGATGAGTCTGAGATGAAAGAGGAAACTCTCAGGTGTCTCTGTAGCGCGTTCTCAGTTTGTTCTGTTCCTCTTACCTGTCCTTCTTCTCCATGACACACAAATAAAGCAACAAACACACACACTATTGCCACCGCCACCCTCCCGTCTCCCCCCTCTGCTCTCAACCAGGGGACACACCAAACACACAAAGAGACATGAGGCAACATCCACCTCCAGGATGGCAAAGTTTCTCCCCCACCACCCAGCATTCCCATATTCACAGGGGTGGCATCACAGGCTTTGTGGGCTCTTTGTGTTCTCTTCTTCTGCTGCCGCGCTACGGGGAAAAAGTGACACTCTGAAGTCTTAATTGAGGTTTACCTGGTGTTTTTTTCCCTCAGTGTTGTTGTGTGTTAAAGTGTGGTTAAACTTTATAATCAAGCCTACAGGGTTTACAGTGTGAAGCGAGGAGCGTGTGATGACTTTACAAACACGGTTGTTTACCGGGCTGCTAGCAGCTAGCTCGCTACCTGCATCCAGCGAGCAACAACAACAAAACTAACGCTCACATTCTCGCTGTCAGTCAACAGGCCTCTAAACAAACCTCTTAGTGTTCCCAGAAAAGGAATTTGAGTCGAATGCAACTATTTACTGAATCTTTGGGCTTGTTTGAATGGCTCCCTCTATTTTCTCTTTGCACTCCGTCCCCCTACCTCGCTCCTGACTGTCAGTCTGTCTTTGCCGAGATCTGGGAGGGACTGAGAGACTGATGTCTCAGCTCCTCCAGGATCCCACCAGGAACGCCTTTTGACAGTTGCAGGAGCAGCAGGATACAGCGCAAAGATGTTGCTGTAATTGCACCTAGTTGCGTCATGAAAAAGTAATAATTTGCTGTCAAGGACGTCAAGGTGTCAGCGTTCGGCAGGAGTTGATAAGGTATTGACTGCCTCCAGAGTGCTCACTCACTCACTCTCACTCATACTCCTTTTATAAAGTTGACTCCCAGAGAAAGAGGGAGACAGCAGAGGTTGGGGAACAGGGGAGAGTAAGAAGGAAGTGAAAGAGAAGGGAGGAAGATAAAAAGGACGAAAGGAGAGGGAAATGAGCAACGAAGAAATAGGCTAAAGACAGTCAATCTGTATGCTCTGAGCTCCGAGACATTAATTGCACTCTATTTGCCACTTCGCAAACCCTGTTCATTTATAATACATGCACAGATTGTGTTAAATTATACATAAGCGATCAACAGGCTAAAGCAGCGTGGCATGCTCCCCGCAAGTTGAATAATACACAATTACCACCTGGCTCACTCTTATATTCACTTTGATTACTGTCACACGGGTCGCGACTCGCCACTGATTGACACTCACTGGCAGAAAAAAAAAGAGGGAAAAGGCTGTGACTTCTTGTTGTGAGATAGACCTGCCGATCCCAGTAAACCCCGATCTTAGAGTGAACACCGAGCCTCATGGGAAGATCGACCTCCTCTGCTGAAGGCGAACACACAGGTGTCTTGTGAACGATTGTGTGTCTTTGCGTAGTGTTGAGTTGGGGTCGAGGCCTTGGAGTCAAAGCGTGGAGTGTGTAATGTATGGCAAGGGCACACGTGAGTGCACATACACATAGGAGTAGCTTACTTCTGCCTTTTAGAGTGCTCTTATTTTGGCTGCTACAAAAGGCGACACATTTTGTTCGATATCAAAAAACTATTAAGATCCCCAGCACATCTAAATTGTGTGTGAACAGGTAGAGGATGCAACATCATGCACACCAAAAGTGGATATGAAGCAGTCAACCAAGTTGAGCTGATTTACTAAATGGATTTCAACTCTGACAATTATAATTGTAAGCATTTAAAAGAAAAAAGAAGCCACATGACGCCCTTGCCAAACCTTTGTGGCAAGGGTGTCATCATCTTGCAGTACTATGGACTGTGGCAGAGGAGCCAAAAGACACTAGAACAGCGGTCTCCAACCTTTTTTGCGGCACGGACCGGTTTCATGTAAGAAAATATCTTCACGTACCGGCCTTCAAAGTGGGGGGGGGGGGGTTGGGATGAATATGACGGAATAAAATGATACGGCCGGCATAAAAACAAATATAAAGTGCATAAAAAACTCACCATTACGCTGAATTAGTGGGAGTCCTGAGCTTGTGTCTCTGCAACGAGCCGGTCCAATATAGGGGGATAGATTCTTCACCAATAGTAAAAGGTTTCTTCTCTTAGCAACACGGTTAGTCACTAAGTATGACGCTCTCAGTGCACTCGCATGTGTTGATGTGGTGGCCATCAGTAATTGTTTATGTCCTTCTTGTTCATGTTTTTTTCTTTCAAAAAACTCCAAGGGCTTGTCTTTTAACGCCGGGTGACCACTGCACAAGAAGAAGACAAAGGCCACTGTTGCATTGCTCTTTTTACATGGTTAAAGCCAAGGACAAAACCGTCCACTTTCATAGACAGCCCCTGAAACAGAGAACAGCGCTGCTGCGGTGGCTAGCGGCACTGAAGAGAAAGAGCCCTCCAATGGGCACTGAATCCAGGGTTTGCCGTGAACATGAACCTTTGAGTCGTCATCATTGACTGCATGCTAGCCTAAAGTTCCAAAAGTTGTCTCTGAAAGTCTCTCATTGAACACATCGATCACGGCAAACAGCAGCACTCATGAGCACCTGTTACCCTCGCACTCTGACACACAGTCCGACACACGTCCACTAGCCAAAAGATTTCTGCATCTCTGCAGCACAGGATTTATCTGGGAGCTCGAATATGAAGTATAGCCAGAAATTCAAAATGAATCACAACCATAATAAACACCCAGGCCAAAACACCTAGAACTCCCGTCATGCCACAGAATACATCATTTGATTCTTCAGCCAGAGAAATTCATCACAGCTGATGCAAACCTCTAAGAAAATATTTCTTACCGTGACTCAACGTTTTCCACAGCAGTCAGTCAGGCTCACATTTGAGTTATTCCCCAGATATTATCTCCAGACGTTATCTTCCTCGTCATCATCTTGTTTCGTCTTCTTGCAATGCGTGCAATAAAGTTTTTCAGCATGTGGGATTCCTTCACATGGCCCAACAGCTGAAAAGGCATCACACATGTCTAGTGGCAAATTGGAAAAAATATTATAGCCATCCCGAATCAACGTAAGGTACAATAGTTTACTTTTGGAACAATATCTTACTTTTTCAACCCAACGTGTTGATCTTCTGATGCTAACCAATAGATGCAAATCAACCCCGTTACTCCAATATGGCGGCTTGGTAGCCTAGGTTCAGTCTGTAGGAACTTGGCCTGTTCAAGTCCCCGAATGGATCAAGTATGGAGTTTGGATTGATACTATGAGAGGTATCAGTTCACCTCCAGGGCACTGCCGAGGTGCCCCTAAGCAAGGCACTGGACCCCCACACTGCTCCCTGGGCACTGATAATATAATAGCTTCCCTCTACTCCTAGTACTAGGACGGGTTAAATGCAGAGTCTAAGTTTCAATGTATGGGCTGTGCTGTGCTGTGGACAGGGGTGTGACCATTAAGAGTATTTAAAATCCTTCATTTCCATTTCCATTCCCAATTTCCATAGGTAGGTTGACATTCCAAAAATAAATTTGTCATATCTGATCTTAACAACTTTTTAAAATCAGATTTTAGGTAAGGTGGTCTAATATATTTGAGCACTACCAGTGCCAAAACGTGTACATTTCATGTCCTCTTTAATGAGCTAGTGCCAACAAAGACAAACCTTTGCACGGGCTCTTATCAACTCTTGTCTTGCAAATAACTTCTAAGAAATCTGCACTTGTACTCTGAAGAACATCACAGAGAGATAAACAAAACCATCTCCACGCCACTGTGAATCTACATGCTGTGTGTTGTCACATGCTCCGAATACAAATATTGAAAAATATAATACATTTAAAAAAAGAGTTTCAACTGGCTCTGTAAAGTTTTATTTAACTTCACTCTGGCAGCCTGCAGCATTGAACTTGTGGGATAAAGGAAAAGGTAGAGGCAAAAAGTAAGGAGGAACCAAACTACGTAGGTGAAATCACTGATGAACTACGCTGAACAGATGGTCTGAGAGCTCTGACACCTTACGTACAGACATTTTGCAAGTGAAATCCATTGTCATTGGAAGCGTGATTAAAAAGAAATTTGCGTTCGCAAAACCCAAACGCATTGACTTGTGCTGCTGCTTGCAGCTATCAAATATAACCATATCCTATCTTTACCTATACCAAGGAGGTTTTTTTTTTCTTAGATCAGTTCTGTCAGCAGGATTACGGAAAACCTACTGGCCTGATGTTCATCAAACTTGGTGGAAAGGTGTAGCCTATGCCAAGAAAGGAGCCATTACATTTTGGAGCGGATCCGAATCATGGGTTGGAAACACGAACCAAACTGTTTTGGTTACCATTGCAAATAGGGCATTTGGCCTTGGCAGAGGTCTGCGCTCCCCAAGTGCCCATATAGTGTGAAACTCAGTGACAGTTGAACACTTTCTCTTTGGGGGTTTTGTGTATTATATTTGTGTAGTAAAAAAAAGCCTGCACACAGGCACCAAATCCTTCCAAAACCAAGGAGATGCCCAAATGGTGCTGGACACATCAACGACACTACGACAGCAGTTAGCGACCGACCCTTAACGACACTTGAGGGGCGACTGACGGTTCGGCACATCAGGGCCACTTCAACAGTCGTTCACATGTGCTGGCAGGCCGGCTACTTCAGGGTCCAAACCTGCAGCCTTCATTTACAGGACAATCTCTCTCTAACCAGTATTCCTCCCAGCTACTCTTTGATCGGGGAAAGGCCCTCTGGAGTTTGATGAAGCCCGGGGCTCAAGCTTTAATATCCAACTTCCCCCATTCTCTCTCCTCTTGATGTCGTCCAGCCATTTCATCGTTATAGAGAGACACACAGCATCCACATGTGTGAGAAGGAAAACATCTGCTTCAATCTTTTGGCTCCCGCCTATTGAATGTGCCACCCCGGGTTAACATAAGGGGAATGCACTCTGCTTCAAAGCTGGGGTGACGTAAACTAAAAGCCCATTCTGAGCGTAAAGCGAAAGCCACCTATACAGCAATGCAGTGGTTATCTGTCCTCATTGTTGCTTAATGAACCGTCAATGGAGCAGCTTGGACCAGCTTATAGACTTTTCATTGTTGCACAGGGGCTCCCGGGGTTGATAGATTCAGTATTACGGGTCAGGATTTGTGGAGCTAGAGGCACAATCCTTCGGATATTTCCCAGAGATCTAAAAGCGAGTTAATCAGCTCTCCCTTCATGATCTCCCTGGCTGTTCATCTTCCCAGGGACATGTTCTATCAGTCTATTTACCACCAGCCTCTTGCGCATTCTGTGCCTTTCTTCTGCTGTGTTTGTGTTTGGGATTTGCCCAAGTGGCCCCCAGATCAGTTCCCCTGACCCCAGCTTGACAGAGAATGGTTCGGGTCTTAGCTGCAGCCTCTCTTACATTTTAATCACAGCTCTGTGGTTTTCTGTCGCTGCCACACACACAGAAACGCACACAACACTTTTGTTCTTTTACCAGACAAAAAAAATCAGCACAGTAGACGCTGTGATGATTCTCTTTAACCTGTACTTCCAAACTGCGATGAAGATAAACTCATCTCTCGCAGCGCCTCCTGTAATTAAGCCTGCTGTCTTTATTTCTCTTGGATCACCTTGCATTAAAAATTTCCCCCTGGATATCCAGTCTCCCCCCTCCTCCCTCCAACCTTCCAACTGCATCCCCCCTTCCTGCGCAGTTTGTCAGCTGAAGTGATTGCCTCCCTCTCCCGCCCCTCAGTGGCATTTAGGTATTCTCATTTGCATGTACATGCCCTCGCTGTGCGGCCCGTGGGCTGGCGAGATTGATCAACAATGCTGTGTTTTATTACATGTCAGTCGGAAGGACTGGTTACTACACGGCATGGGCACACATGTGTGTGAGCACATGCAGGTGTGTATACCGGTGGGGCGTGCACGACAGGTACACGCTCACAAACAAAACACACACACAGCTTGTGCTTTGCTTCCAGATTTTGACACTTTACAAACATATATGCATAGGTGCACACTTGAGACCTGGTTAAAAGGTTTTGAAAACACACACATCTTCTTGGACTCTGCACCCCGCGGGAGTATATGTATATTCTCGCTCTGCGAAGCCTGTGTTTGCGTTGGTATTTTAGTGTAGCCTAAGCCTTCATCTCCTTATATTACACACTGAGCTGACAGATATTAATATGCAAAATAGCAGGATGCTGAACAAAATGCCGATAATTAAGTGAAGATGTTCTGGGTAGAATTGCGCTTAAGAGTGTGCACGTGGGACCCAGCACATGGTAAGCCATATGCCTCTGCGCAGTAAGCGCTATCCTTTGGGGTAGGGGGGTTGGGGCCTGTTTCCACACAGGCGCTGTACAAATGGAGCCTGGGAGACTTGAACTGTATCCTTATCACACTTTTATAGCCAGAGGAGAAAGATGCTGTTTTCGCTCTGGTTTTGTCGGAGAAACAAGATGTTGCTTTATGTGATATCAACGCAGGGGTCAGAGGTCAGCGGATCTCAGTCTCTCATCATTGGTGCCACTTTGGACAACATTGGACGCCGTGTTATATTTCACAAAGGAGTATCTTACTAATATCAGGTTGGCTGCCTTACACACCAGCTCCCTCCCCTCTCGTATTCGCTCCCCCGGCCGATCTCTCCCTCCATCCCCAGAGGGGGTGAGGGAAGTGGGGAGGATTTTCGTGCTGCCGGGGGCGACAGGCTCTCTGTGCCATCCACTTACACAAACGGCAGGATCAGCGCTCCACACAAGAATAATTAGAAGATAATGGGTAGTAATGCGGCCCGATCTGTCCCGATTATCTCCTGGCACCGACCAGCACAGCGCCATCTGGTGCCAGATCTCGGGGCAGCGGCTGCTCTGCCACATGAAAAGAAGGTGGGCTTAGTTTTAATCTCAGACCCCATTCTGTTATTGACTGTCTGTATGGTGCTGTACTCAAAAGTGAGCACGTGTGCATGTGTGTCGGTCTCTGTCTGCCCCTCAGAGATGGTCGATAGACATCACAGAGAAAGAGTGAGATTGCATTTATATTACATATATAGGTGACAGGCAGTGTTGCTGAGTGTCTTGGTGATCGACAGTAAAGCAGAGTATTGTTGAGAGCCTGGTGAGAGTTTCCGCAGAGCTGTTACATGGACAAGTGTCTGTCACGCTGGGCTCTCAGCTTAACTCCCACCCTGCGTCTTCTTAAACAGCCTCTCTCCCACAGCTCCGGGCCAATTCAATATGACAGTCCATTGTGTGGCCGGTGTGGCCCGAGGTTTAGTGCGTTAAGGCTCTTTGTGATTCGTGTTTACAGACGCTTTACGTTCCCGGCAGAATTCAAAAAGCCCTCGCTCACCCCACACCTTCCCACAAACCAAACGGCCTAATTAGCGTAATGCCTCGGCTATTATCCGTTAGATTGAACGTAGGCACGCTGCTTTATCAAATGATCCCGTCACGTATTTCACACACAGCCGCTGCCATGTAGGAGAAGTTGTGATTTTGCACAGTGGGCATGGATTGACTCATTCCTGTATGAGGAGAGAGTTGCTGTCCATCAGTATTTTCTCACAAGTTGGCAGTTAGGAAGCTTCCTTGTCATTTGTTTTGCCTTTTAGACCGAGCAGTGAGAAGTTTAGCTTCAGCTTGAACATGACAGATTTATGTCTGACTGGTCAGTTAGTCAGTCAAAGTAATCAACAACAATTTGGCTCATTTTTAAGTCACAAAATGCCAAACATATTGAAGATGTCGCCCTGGGCTCTGGAAAATAGTGATGATATTTCCTGACATTTTATAAAATAAACAAATGATCAACTAAGGATGAGTTATTCATTAATCAATAAAGAAATAGTTGAGGCCCGTCTGATGGAGTTATTCTCCTCAAATCGTCAATCTGAGAGCTGCACGTACGAGATCTTTTTTTGAACTTTTGAACCTGACTTGGCTGAGAATATAACATAGATCATATTTCAAATGCTTAATTGTTGTAATATAAACATTTTGGTTGTATTATATACTCACTTTAATATAAAGAACAATTATCTAAGAATGTATTTAAACTTAATACATATGTTATGCACCTCTGTGTACAAATGCACCTATATGCAGTATAATATAATAATATAATAATATAGAAACAGTTTATATAACAGAATAAAAGTTTCAGCATGCATCTTACGGTCTTCTTCAGCAAATTAAGCTGGATTTTACTGTATGTTATATACAGTATATTACAAACATGTTTATATAGCTTTGTTTATTAGCACTACATTTCACAATTAGTCAATAAGTGTGTTTGAATACTTGGAACATGTTTATATGCTAATATATATATATATTTATATATATATAAATATATATATATATATTTATTACCCATTCCAATATGTAATATATAGTTATATGTACATTGCTATCGTGTATATAAAATAGTATTAATATTATTTAATTATACTTTGATTGTCATTAATAATTCTTACTGGATTGTTTTGGAATATAATCATTATGTAATTAGATGTATTGTTAAAATAATCTCACTACAAGCTTTGAATGCTATTATGTAATCTTGGAATTGTACATTTAAGGACTTGATATTGACTTATATATATATATATATATATATATATATATATATATATATATATATATATATATATATCATTAAAAGTTTAAATACTATTTGATAAAATCATCTTTGACCTACAGGTGACCCGCTGCCCCAAAAAACTGCTAGCAATTTTTAACAATATGAAGAGTTTGGACGTCTGTAACATGACACCTTTCAAATTGCCCTGATGGAGCACAATCTCCTGCACTTTTTATACATAGAGTTTAGACTGTGCAGAGTTCTCCCCCACCCTTACTTCAACAGCACCCACTGCCAGCCCATCCTCCCTCCTTATTTCCACTTCTTTCTTTACCCTCCCACTGTCCCTCTAATTTGCTTTCCATACACAACCTTTGCTGTTTATTGAGATGCTAACTCTCGTTATGAGCACCTAATCCCGGGGCAGGGGGGATAATTTATGAAGCATTTACATGAAGAAGCCCAGCTAATTGGAAGCATGTGTCTGGGTAAGCCTCGCCAATGCAGACACGCTGCAGATGAGCAGGCCAGAAATTCTCACTGCTTGTAACGTAACATCATAATCATCATTTTCATCTCCAAATAAAAATGATTCCAAAGCGGCCAGGTCCTGAAGCATGGTTTTAGTGGTGCCATATGTCAAAGAGGCCAAGCTATCAGTGCAGAGAGTCTGGAAAAGCTGTCTTTTGTTTGCCTGGACACGTACGGAGGCAGCATTTTTCTCAGGCTAACAGCCCCATCAGCAGAGAACTGAGGCACTCAGCGCTGCCTCTCAAGGCTTGACCCCTAGTCTGCTGTTTCCAGAGGGAGGGCAAAGGTCAGGTAGGCAGGTCTTTGCCAGCCAGCCAAGAGGGCACTGGCCATTTTGAAGGCAGATGACACCTCGATTCTTTATTTACTGCATCCGTGGCCCTATTCTCTCCAAACCCAGCCTCCCTCAAAACACCCCCATCCTCATTTACATCAGGTCGTTTGTTATGACTTTATGATTATATATGGGGCTTTGTCTGGCTGTGCATGTACCTTCACCACTCCCAGCTGGTCCCCATTAATAACAGGGCCCCGGTGTAGACAGAGCAGGGGAGACGGAAGAGCTTGTTAGCGTCATAGCCGAGCGCAGGGGCTCAGCATGTGAGAGTGGAAGGGCCAACATGACAGGAGGGAGATGTACAGTGCACACACACTCACACACACACACACACACACACACACACACACACACACACACACACACACACACACATACACACACACACACACACACATACACACACACACACACACATACACACACACACACACACACACACACACACACACACACACACACACACACACACACACACACACACACACACACACAGTCACCTGGAGTATCCTCTTACACGCCATCCACAAATTTGAAGAACATGACATGATGTCCGGCATTTGTCCCAGCAATTGCACAAAGCCATCATGGCGTATTTGTGTGAAACTACATGTGTAAATGTGTCAGTCTGCGAGTGTTGGTGTGTGTGTGTGTGTGTGTGTGTGTGTGTGTGTGTGTGTGTGTGTGTATGTGTATGTGTACGTGTGATTGTGGGCCACTGGGCATGTGTTGGGGTGAAAGCATAATGAGGCTGACTGGACGGAGTGGGCCGCCATGCAGACAGGCTCCATTGTGGGTCCCAAACGGCGGCAGAAGCCCCTAAAAATCTGCGTCCCTGATCTACGCTCCAGGAGTCGGTGGGGAATAAAGGCGTGGAAATAGGATTTATTTAGCACGCCTCATCAAAAGGGAATTAGCAGGGTTTGGGGAGGGAAGACGGGGCTCTGTTTAGAGCTAGGATGAATGGCAGGATCATCTCTGTAATCCCGAGCCCCCCTTCTCTCCTCCCGCGCCCAAGAAAAAAGAAGCGAATCACCCACATTAGCTCGAAGGGTGCCTTCTGTAGCCTCACCCTGAACCTCAAACCAGTGATCCTAAAAAGAGAATCAGTTTTGTAAGATCTTAGCAGGTGAGCACCTGAAATTCTTTCTTCCTATCTCCCACCCATCTCTATCTTTTAATTCCTCCTCTCCCTTCAAAACATGGCCGCGGAGCTGTCAGACTCGATGATAGCGGGGCTGACGGCAGAGAGCTGGCGCGTCAACATGCAACAAACAACGAGCGAGCGTGTAAACTAAAGCAAACAAAGCCCCTCTCCGCTCCTCCAAAGGCAGGATCCCTCCCACCTGCCACCCTGCGCCCCTGATGAAACATACAGTAACAGAGAACAGCCCTTAAATGGGCGCTCGGTAAAACCGAGTTGTACAATGTGAGGGGGGCTTGTTGTGGCACATCGCGCTCTCAGTCACACACACAAGAGCTTGTTCATTATCATCCCTGCTCGTGTTTGTGTTTTCTGACTGCTCTGCCCCAGACAGGGCGGCTGGGTGCATTGTGGGGGATTACCTGAGAAAAGGTGACAGGCTAAAGGGTGCTTGACTGGCAAATCTCTGTCAATGAGGCAATAAACTCAGGTTTTGCTCAAATTCTGGACAAATCTCATCAACATTCCTCCCAGCATTTATACAACCCGATTTTGGAGGGGGTATCAATAATTGACAGGAAGCTCAATTTCCAGGAGTCGGGCAAAATAAGGTGTAACTATCCATTTTTAAAATGTCCCAGAAGAAAAACAGTATTTCTTCCATGTGAGCTGTAAATGTTTTCTGGTCCATCTCTTAATTTCTCCTGTTAAAGAACTACCACGGCTTAAATGAGGCTAAAATCCACATTTAGACAAATGAAGTTTTAATTGTGGTAAAATATGCAACAGTGTTAATCTGCATTTTCTGCTCCCATGGGCTCGTCTCGCTTCCACTCTGCGTCTCCCTCATCCTCCTCCTCCTCCTCGTCTCTGGATATAATGGGCTTGGCCAGAATAAGCAATGCTGCCGTGCCCGTATATATATCTCAACGCCTGGGTAATTCCAGCTCACTTTATGTGTCCTCGTGGCTGCGTCGAGCCCCGGCAGACCCATAGCTCCTTTATGTAACACCCAGGAGAATCTGCCCCCTGCACAGGTACAGGCCTGGGAGAAACAAACACCATCAGTAACCTGTCTGGTGTACACAAGGCTGCTGGGCCATCCTCCTCCTCCAATACATCCGTCCCCTCTTTTCTCTCTGCACCCCGCAACCTAATCATCGCCGGCCCCCATTCCCATGATTTATCGCTTCGCACGCTGCTGAAAACCAATAGATCAGGCTTCCGGCGGGGGGCCCGGGAGGCAGAGAGGGACAGGGGATGGGAACGGCGGCAGGGGGGCTGGATGGTAAGGAGAGGGGACCTGGAGAAAAACCTACTTATGATGAAGTGCTCTGTGACGCAGAGGAAAAGTAACAGCAACATTACAGCTCGCAGTCGGCGTCCTGCCGTCCCTCTGAGCGCATTCCTTTTTCTGCCTTTACTCCATCTATGTGTCCTCCTCTGCGTCTCTGGTACTCTCATCTTTTTTCTTTATGAATAGCCTCCTTCCTGGTTAAAGCTCTTCCCTGTTACTCCACAAGGACTGAATTTCAGCATAAGCACAGGGATAATTTCTACAATTAGCTTGGATCAGCGGGCTGTGCTCAGTGATCACTGAAATGGAACAGGGCCGTAGCTAGGATTTTAAGAGTACTAGAGTCATGAGTATAACTTTCCCCAATTACTCTTGTCTGTCGGGAGAAAAGGAGGACATGGTTTGAGGTTGTAATAGAGCCACACAGGCCGCAGAGGGAAGACGTCGAGGTGGTTCGATGGGTCAGCAAAACGTTGACCTCTGTTCACTTCCAGTTTGCTACAACAGTGAAAGTTTCCGTCTTTTAACCGTTACCACGATGGTTTCCTAACACTAACCAAGTAATGTTTGTGCTTAATCCTGGCCAAATCCGAACCATACTGGTGTCGTCTGTGTCTCTCTCAATCCCAGAGTTACAAACATATTTTGTAGTTTAAGGACTTGTTGGACTATTGACAGAAACTGTCTAGACTATGTTATATTTAAACTAATGCTAGTGAAACATTGATTTATACTGATATATTTTGTTAGATTAGAAAAAGGGTCAATTGTAGAAGTGAATCCCAAACCCAAAATAAGTAGAGCAGACCTCAGCTACAGCCCTGATGGGCGAAGAGATTTGTATATATATTGTGGTCAGCTGTTGGACATAAAACTACAGTGTCAGAGGTTTGATAGCCCTGACCCTGACTCAGCTCACCAAGTAGCTGCCAGAGAAGGACGCCTATCAAACCTGCTCATATGTCCATCCTCTCCTAATCCTTTCGTCCACGTGTTATAGCTCGGCATGTCATTTCATTTATGTGGTGATAGAAATATTTATATATAATAATAATGTTGAAACTTTGATTTTTTAGCTAAGTGTAAATTCATTATTAAACAATATATTACAATACAAAAATGTGACCATGTGCTATATGAGGGTGAAATATTTGATGTATATGGATGCAAATTAACTAAATCTTACTCTTCAAATGTACTCATTCTTGTTTGCATACATGCATACTACTGGGTTATGTATAGGCTACAAAATTACTTGATTGGATTTAGAAAGGAATATCATGGTTTGGCTTTAAATAATTATATTTTTCACGGTATTGAAGTTATGGACGCAAATCTTAAAAGTGGGACACGAACAGCGGTCTCCTGGTTAAAAGTCCTGGGTTTGTTTGACCCATCCATCCATCCAGCCCACTCTAGACTTCTGAAGACTTTGATTAGAAACGTATTTGTGGTATGATAAAAACAAACCCTCGAAGCATTATTGACAATGCAGTTTCGTTGTATGGGAACGTAATAGTTAGGATAATAGGCTGTAATCAGAGCCCAACAAAAATGCTGAATGAAACACGCTGAGACAACATTTTATTAATATGAATCAATAATTAAGATGGTTTCTAACTCATAATTCATCAACTAAAGTCATTTGAAAGATTTGCCAGTAACAATAAATAGTGCATTATATAAGGTCACAGTTTGCTTTTACTTAAACTTTGTTAGAACATATTGCGTACGTGTCCCCTGTATGTGTACTGTATGTGTACTGTACGTGTTCCCTATATATGTACTGTAGGTGTACTGTACGTGTTCCCTATATATGTACTGTATGTGTACTGTATGTGTCCCCTGTATGTGTACTGTATGTGTACTGTACGTGTCCCCTGTATGTGTACTGTATGTGTACTGTACGTGTTCCCTATATAGTGTACTGTATGTGTACTGTACGTGTCCCCTGTATGTGTACTGTATGTGTACTGTACGTGTTCCCTATATATGTACTGTAGGTGTACTGTATGTGTCCCCTGTATGTGTACTGTATGTGTACTGTACGTGTTCCCTATATATGTACTGTAGGTGTACTGTACGTGTTCCCTATATATGTACTGTAGGTGTACTGTACGTGTCCCCTGTATGTACTGTACTGTATGTGTACTGTACGTGTTCCCTATATATGTACTGTAGGTGTACTGTACGTGTTCCCTATATATGTACTGTAGGTGTACTGTACGTGTTCCCTATATATGTACTGTATGTGTACTGTATGTGTCCCCTGTATGTGTACTGTATGTACTGTACGTGTCCCCTGTATGTGTACTGTATGTGTCCCCTGTATGTCTACTGTATGTGTCCCCTGTATGTCTACTGTATGTATCCCTGTATGTGTCCCCTGTATGTGTACTGAATGTGTCCCCTGTATGTGTCCCCTGTATGTCTACTGTATGTATCCCTGTATGTGTCCCCTGTATGTGTACTGAATGTGTCCCCTGTATGTGTCCCCTGTATGTCTACTGTATGTGTCCCCTGCATGTCTACTGTATGTATCCCTGTATGTGTCCCCTGTATGTCTACTGTATGTGTCCCCTGTATGTCTACTGTATGTATCCCTGTATGTGTCCCCTGTATGTGTACTGAATGTGTCCCCTGTATGTGTCCCCTATATGTCTACTGTATGTGTCCCCTGTATGTCAACTGTATGTATCCCTGTATGTGTCCCCTGTATGTCTACTGTATGTGTCCCCTGTATGTCTACTGTATGTGTACTGTATGTGTCCCCTGTATGTGTACTGATGTCCTGTATGTGTCCCCTGTATGTGTCCCCTGTATGTGTCCCCTGCATGTCTACTGTATGTATCCCTGTATGTGTCCCCTGTATGTCTACTGTATGTGTCCCCTGTATGTCTACTGTATGTATCCCTGTATGTGTCCCCTGTATGTGTACTGAATGTGTCCCCTGTATGTGTCCCCTATATGTCTACTGTATGTGTCCCCTGTATGTCTACTGTATGTATCCCTGTATGTGTCCCCTGTATGTGTACTGAATGTGTCCCCTGTATGTGTCCCCTGTATGTCTACTGTATGTGTCCCCTGTATGTCTACTGTATGTATCCCTGTATGTGTCCCCTGTATGTGTCCCCTGTATGTCTACTGTATGTGTCCCCTGTATGTGTACTGTATGTGTCCCCTGTATGTGTACTGTATGTGTCCCCTGTATGTGTCCCCTGTATGTCTACTGTATGTGTCCACTGTATGTGTCCCCTGTATGTGTACTGTATGTGTCCTGATGTCTCTGTATGTGTCCCTGTATGTATGTGTCCCCTGTATGTGTCCCCTGTATGTCTACTGTATGTGTCCCCTGTATGTGTACTGTATGTGTCCCCTGTATGTGTACTGTATGTGTCCCCTGTATGTGTACTGAATGTGTCCCCTGTATGTGTCCCCTGTATGTCTACTGTATGTGTCCCCTGCATGTCTACTGTATGTATCCCTGTATGTGTCCCCTGTATGTCTACTGTATGTGTCCCCTGTATGTCTACTGTATGTATCCCTGTATGTGTCCCCTGTATGTGTACTGAATGTGTCCCCTGTATGTGTCCCCTATATGTCTACTGTATGTGTCCCCTGTATGTCTACTGTATGTATCCCTGTATGTGTCCCCTGTATGTCTACTGTATGTGTCCCCTGTATGTCTACTGTATGTGTACTGTATGTGTCCCCTGTATGTGTACTGAATGTGTCCCCTGTATGTGTCCCCTGTATGTGTCCCCTGTATGTGTCCCCTGCATGTCTACTGTATGTATCCCTGTATGTGTCCCCTGTATGTCTACTGTATGTGTCCCCTGTATGTCTACTGTATGTATCCCTGTATGTGTCCCCTGTATGTGTACTGAATGTGTCCCCTGTATGTGTCCCCTATATGTCTACTGTATGTGTCCCCTGTATGTCTACTGTATGTATCCCTGTATGTGTCCCCTGTATGTGTACTGAATGTGTCCCCTGTATGTGTCCCCTGTATGTCTACTGTATGTGTCCCCTGTATGTCTACTGTATGTATCCCTGTATGTGTCCCCTGTATGTGTCCCCTGTATGTCTACTGTATGTGTCCCCTGTATGTGTACTGTATGTGTCCCCTGTATGTGTACTGTATGTGTCCCCTGTATGTGTCCCCTGTATGTCTACTGTATGTGTCCACTGTATGTGTCCCCTGTATGTGTACTGTATGTGTCCCCTGTATGTCTACTGTATGTGTACTGTATGTATCCCTGTATGTGTTCCCTGTATGTGTACTGTATGTGTCCCCTGTATGTGTCTACTGTATGTGTCCCCTGTATGTGTCCCCTGTATGTCTACTGTATGTGTCCCCTGTATGTGTACTGTATGTGTCCCCTATATGTGTCCCCTATATGTGTACTGTATGTGTACTGTATGTGTCCCCTGTATGTGTCCCCTGTATGTGTACTGTATGTGTCCCCTGTATGTCTACTGTATGTGTCCCCTGTATGTGCCACCTGTATGTGTCCCCTATATGTGTACTGTATGTGTCCCCTGTATGTGTCCTTTATATGTGTACTGTATGTGTCCCCTGTATTTGTCCCCTGTATGTGTCCCCTGTATGTGTACTGTATGTGTCCCCTGTATTTGTCCCCTGTATGTGTCCCCTGTATGTGTACTGTATGTGTCCCCTGTATGTGAACTGTATGTGTCCCCTGTAGCGTTCATCATACTGCATGGTGAGTTGACTGCATCTTTACACCAACCCTCTCCATCCAAATGTGGACGTGTAGCATAACAGAATATATCCTGGCCTTGGAAAGCGCTCAGAGTCGTGCAGGTACGGCCAAACACTTGACCTATTCGCCACCTGGCCTCTGCGTTCTACAACAGACACATGGTGTCAGTCCTCCGAGAGTACACTTCATTACAAACATAGATTGGATTATGTCTTCCCAAACAGACTGACCGTGTCCAATCACTCTAGTGCGCCTTTGAATGAAGAATATTACCCTTATGTCTGGACTGGTGGGTCGGGAAGGTTGACGCGCACACACACACACACACACTCTGAGACTGGCCCTCCTGGGGACTGGTACACGGGGCTGACGGGGAACAGAGGGGCATAAAAAGAACCGAGGGGGGAGAGTGAGAGAAAGAGAAATGTCTTTTAAATGACATCCCCATTGTGAGCCCGGGCAGGACGATGGCACTTTGCAAAACTGCTAACAATGAGCACAAGAGAAATCCCTTATCCTACAGGGGCCCGGCAGCATGCTTGCCATTACCATAGTCATTTAAATACAGTAATCTCATTTTCTGCCTCAGCCGAGGGGGCATGCTAAATTTCCTGGTGTGAAGGGAGGAGGGAGGGGAGAGCATGGCGTCCAGGGCATGCAGGATTAGTGACTTTTCCCAATCTGTGTGCGTGTCTGAGTTTGTGGGGTTGTAGTGGTGGCACACTGCTGCAAAAAAAATAATTTTACCAAGACATTTTTGTCCCCTGCTAAGTCCTTAAAATCTAATCCTGGTTTATTACAATTTGGGTCTAGTTTTTGTAGTTATGGCCATCATTATTTTGTTTATAATACCATTGTACTCACATAGAGATCGGGGAATGCAGTGACATAACTGAACAGAAATCAGAGGATCAGATGGGTTGTGATAGAAAAGATGGGAAAATCTACAAAAATTAGGAATTGTCCTTTTAAAACATGTGAAAAAAAAGTGTGTGTGTGTGTGTGTGTGTGTGTGTGTGTATGTGTGTGTGTGTGTGTGTGTGTGTGTGTGTGTGTGTGTGTGTGCGTTGGTGGGGTTGCAGCAGCAGCTTTGGGGATATCATATCAGATCGAACAACAAAAGAGGAGCGGGGGAGAAAAAGCTGTTTCCACATAAGCTGTTTTCATTCTTCTTCGCTTCCGGTCCAGTGGAACAGTTGATGAAGTTTAAATGAAGCAGAATTAGGAGATCAAGCAGACACAGGGAGCTGCTGCTGATGGTATCCGTGAGGCCCCCCTCTCATGGGGAATCTAACCAGGTGACAGCTGACCTGGGTGAAATCAAGAGAAAGAGAAACCGTGGAGAGAAGGAAAAAAAAGGAGCGAACATGAGGAGGAGAAGGAGGGGGGAGCTGAGTGAGATAAGGGGATGCAGTATCTCCTAAATGTGATAATCTCCAATCACCTCTAACATCAATTCTGCCAAGGCCCGGGTTAATGAGCTCACAGCCGATCAAGCGTTATGCACCGCCACCCCCTGGTTCTCCCTTTCTCTCCCTCGCTGTCGCTCTCATCATCATTGTTGTTCTTTTGATTTAATCCCTCTTACTTCAGCTGATTTGAGCAAGATGGGAGAGAAGGATGGAGGAAAGGGAAAAGCCTATTACCCAAGCTCCTCTGCTCTCAACTATCTAAATGCTAACGATGTGAGGGGGCGAGAGAGAGGAAGGGAGGAGAGGAGGAAAATGATGATGGGAGGAAGACACCGAGGGGAAATGGGAAAGAGAGTGCAAGCATGTTGGCAGGAGAGGACAAGATGCAGCAGAGGGGTGCTAATCTGTTGTTGCTCGGGGTCTCCGGGAGCAGTTTGGTTATTTTGAAAGCAGGTTAGGTGAGGAGAAAGCCTGGTGTGCCATGTGCTGACCCTCCGTCCCCGGGGTCAAAGCACCTGATCTCGCCTCTTTACTTCCACTTGAGCAGTTTTGACACACCAACACCAACATCTCCTGTCCTTGTCTGTGCTTATTTGTACCTGCTTTCTCTCCTCTATTGATTAAAACACGAGGTGAGCGTGTCCGCCTGCTGCAAAGAATTACATGTTGTAGATGTGATTGGCTTTGGCTGGTGTAGTTGGTCGGAAAATACTGGGGTAAAAGCTGTGGGTCACCTTGAACTGAGAGTAATGTCTGTTTCGATCTGGTTCTCTGCGGCGCACCGGGGGACCGAGATTGTTTCGTTATGAGTTTTCGCTTCTCGCTCTGCCTCCTGAACAATTGTTTTCTTAGTTAGGCTTCTGGATACAGTACCCAGAGGCCCTAAAAACAACTGAGTAAATATTTGGCAATTGCTCGAGCTGAAATGATGATGATTATGAGCCAAGGTTTGGCACGGACACATGATGCCGTGTCTGCGCCACCACAATTCAAACCTACTACTCTAATTGGACTACAAATTCTCCAAAGAGAGCGCACGCAATTCAGTGTTTCCCTTGTTTAATTCCCCTTTTTGTGAACTTTGCAATTATGTGGCGGTAGGTAGCGAGGCACCTGTATGTCGCAAATTAATTGCCTTGCAAGTTCACAGGGCAGCTCTGCTAATTTACATGGTGATATGAAGGAGAGAAACAAGCTGCAACGTGCCACTCTTTCAACTGAAACAATCATTTTGATTTGTTTTCACTGCCTCGTACTCAAGCATTTCAATTCATCTCGAATACACAAGAACAATGGGAGGAATTTGCTCGAAACACGCACACATTCGGCTCGTCTTCCTGAGAAGCACAGTCACTTATTCTGTGCATAACAACTCTACTCCTCAGATTCTCCCCTTTCAAGAGTCCCATTTGATTTCATATTGGCCAATGAAACAGTGGAGGGTGAGAGGCAAGTGAACAATCAATCTTTGTAATGTGATCCACGGATTGAGCACGGTGAGTAAATGTTTGCACAGGCAGCCATCCAAGCCTGCAGTCAAACGAATTCTGCAGAAAAGGAATCTATCCAGGGCAGGCCTCTCTCTTTATCTCTCGCCTGCCCGACGGCAGCAGGGTATCAAGCACATTATATTCCAGCGCTCTGTGCATTTTTCATATAGGCTCGCCTTTTATGTTTTATGTACGCCAGCTCAGGGGAGAACAGCTGTGTGGGCGCCGCATCCTCTGTAAGTTTAGAGGGAGAGAGAGAACTCATTTCAGTGGGAGAAGTGGAGCAGAATGCCAAACGCAGCGAGCGCAGTACCTGCGAACAAACAGGAGCCGCAGACCAAGGCCTGCCTCAGCTATTACATTACCATAATACACGGAAACAACACCTCGCATGCTGTTACTGCAGTAATTTGAAAACAGATTGACAGGATTTACAAGTTCTCAGCTTATCTTCGCTGTGACCTCTATGACCTCAATCTTCACTGTCAACTTTTGGAGTAAAACCCTATGTCGGAGGCTTATTCTCAGTTGTTGCAGACTTTTCCAGGATAATCCGGTATTATATATAATAATGAAAATTGATTTTGTTTCATGTTGCATTTGATTTTTCTGGAACTGTGCTTGGATCAAAATGGGAAAAGAAAAAAAATATATAGTGTGATTTTATAATTGACCCTACTTGCTCTTGCATACAGAGTTGTTAAATCCCTCAGGCTTCTTCTTTGACTGTCAGCCTGTTGGATTATAATACACTGCGTATATGGAAAATACTGTGAACAGAAGAACAGCTGCATTGTGAATTATTGTAAATACAAAGGTGTTTAAAATGATTGTTGGTGCAGTTCAAATAAATGAGTTCAAATGTCAAACAGGTTTTTCGGTATTATAACATTATTCAGATTATAAAATGATATGAAGATTAAAAATCTAGTGCAGTAAATGAACTATTTCAGGAAGGAAAGCAAACTAACAATAATTTGTATGACATCAAGTCTATATGAAAGTTTTTTAAGTGAATTAACAAGACCCGTTGAGCTTTACAAACATAATATTTATATAGCATACAACATGCGTGCATCTCTTACATTTGAAAGATATTAGCAAATAATTTAGATAAAGAATACTTTATTTTTTGATAGATTAAAGCAAACAAAACTTTATAGTCATTTTGGCCTAAGGAATTTGTTTAACGGTGCACATGCACTTTTTATTTGCACCTGTCTGAGTCTAGATAGTATTTCATTTTAATGCATAATTGTTATGCATAGGAGTGAATACAAATAATGCCCAGTGATTTATACAGCAGCGAAGACATTTTTAGGATAGTTCACTTGTATTAATCTTCAGACTGATCAAACCTCGTTGAGGGTAACCTGTAAAGTAACATCAGAAGCTCACTCCTCACAGACTGAGCTCCACTGCTGGAGACAGAAGGTGAAAGATTTGTTTAGAGGGACACACTGCCACCCAGTGTTACAGGCTGAGAGGCAGGAAGTTTACTGAAGTTTGTCCATTCCTGATAACAGCAACTTCCCCTCATCATCTTTAGCATGAATGATCCAGTCTGATGTTGCAGTAATGTAGTCCAGAGCAAGTCACTGAGAAGTAACCACCACTGTGAGCTGTGCATTCGAACAGTGAAACAAAAGATTCTTGAATTGAACAATACGCTGCTCAAGGAGCATCACTTGTTGTTCCTCAACAGGCGGATAAGCTCCAGGCATAGTGTTCACATAATCAGCCACAGGGCTTTCAGACCAAAATGGACATAGAATCAATATGAGCCTATGATACACTTATACGCAGCATTATTGCTGTCATGATTTTATTTTAATTTGCTTTACCTCATAATAGTGAGGAAAAACGTGGCTCAGCAGGTAAAGTATCGAGAATGGGGTGATTATTACAGTCCTAATTATTTAACACAGAGTGCTAAATACTTTTTATCGAACAATTTAAAGAGATAGTTAGATAGTTAGATATTTTGCGAAAATTGATTCTCATTCTCATCACCTTTTTCATTTCTGAAGCCTAAACGTGAAGCTACAGACAGCAGGTGACCAGCTTAGCATGAAGACTGGAGAGCTGAAGCTATTTCTTGGCCAGGAAGTCAGTGGCCCAGCCAAGAAAATTGTTTCAGCCCGTAACTGTTGGATTTTGTCTGGATTAAACAAATGAGATTGTGAGAGACTGTTTCCAGTCTTTATGCTAAGCTAAGCTAAATGCCTGCTGGTTCAAGCTGCATCCAGCGTACAGACATGAGAGTGGTATCTCTCTTCTTGTCTAATTCTCAGCAGGAAAGCAAACGAGCGTATTTCACCAAATGTTGAACTATGTCTTTAAATTCTCAATTTAGAAAGGGGGCAGTTTTCTGAATCATAAAATGGTCTTTTATACGTTAAAACCATAGTATTGTCCATCATAAATGATCCAAATGTAGCTTCTCTGACAAAACTCTACAATGGTTCAACTCTTATGTTTGTAACCATGTAAAGTGTGACAGTATAACAGGAGTTCCACAGGGTTCTCTCTTTGCCCCACTTTCCATCAAATTATATATGAATGAGTTCCCAGAATCATGCCATCGAGCAGGAACCTTGATAACCACGCTCTTCAGGTTCTCAGTGACCTGGTGAAATGCGGTTTCTGGCTCTGTAACTCCGGGTGCCCCATTCAGAAAACAACATCTTAAACTACGTAACTCAAAACGGATGACCAGGATCATTTTACACTAATTCTGAACATAGACTGTATAGAAGAAGTCGACATTTATTGGTCTGTGGACTACGGTTTTGAAGTCTTTACTAATCTTGGAAGACATTTTTTAGCGACCAAAATGTTACAATTATCTTTCATGTATTGAAAACGCACTGTGAAAGGGTTAAAGTTGTAAGACAAAACATGGACAACACCGTGGAAGCGACCTGTCAGTAACAAGGTAGCCCCAACCTAAAGCATACCCTCCCTGCTTTATCGTCTTTTGCGCTACATGGGACCATCATTTACAAAATGAACATCATGCTGTATTGGAGAAGACTCAAAACTAGTAATTGAGATCATTAAGTCATGTTTACAATGTTTCCTGATGTGATAAATCAAGTGAGAAGTCGGGTCATTTACTTATTGACTTCTATACAATCAGACATCTTTTGGCATGTGGAGTCGCACCTTGTTGGATATTAAAGAGAATGTCAGTTTAAGGCACTTCAGCATTGGCTTCACTTTTCACAATTTTTATTCCGGTATTTTCACATCAACAGTGATTTATTCAGCAGGTCATATTTTCTGTACATCACACACAATATCTCAGATGATGCTGATGAGATTCCCATCAAATGTCCCCGTTCAATATTAGAATTGCATTGACCGGACCAAAAAACTCAAACTTGAATCAAAACATCTGGGTTCCTGCTCTCTGTTTTCAATAGAGCAGGAGTTCTGCTTCTTGACTCCATAGGCTCTGATATAAAAACCATACAACACTGATTCTGATTCTGATTCTGTTTCTAAACTGTTTTTCTTATTTACTATAGTAAAAGCCATGCTCATTTTTCAGATTTCAATTACACGAGATCAGCTCTTCTTACTCATTGGTCAGTGCTGTTGTCTGCCAATAGTTGCACTATAAGCAGGGAACTCACTGGAACCACCTCAGTGACCACCAGTGGTCACTTATCCCATCACTTAGCAAACATCTATATAGTCTGCATACAAGTTTATTTTCTTCCATAAAACAAAGCTCATTGACATCAGATTTCACATTTACAGACTCATGATATATATGCCAGCTGCACTTGTCTATTTTTGGATTAGCACAGAATTGATTTTATATGCTCAGTTAATGCTCTTTGAGCAAATATTTGAATACAAAAACTGTCCAGTGATGTGTCTCCATTTTATGAAAATCCTCCTGGAGATACAACATAAAGATATGATTCAGAACTATTAGGAAAGACTTACCATTTCCATTGCATAGCAATGAATTCATTTAATTTGACATCTGCCACTTGCATCCACTTGTAATCTAGTATTGATTGTAATAGTTGTACCGTGACACATTAAACTAGCTTGTGTAAGCCTTATCTGTACATGCTCAAAGATCTGAGTGGGTAACACAGACTATTTGGCTCTTAATTGATTCTTTTGTTCACCTCAACCCCCATCAGCATGAGGCTGAGGCTCCATTATTGGCCAAGAAAAGAAGGAGGGATGGTGAAATGGACAGATAGAGCATGAAGAGAGATAGTTAGGGATGGGGAGAGATAACAAGGAGGGCAAAATACCCTGTAGGATTAGCAAAAAGGGTGGATAATAGGGAGCAAGTGTGACAGCAGATACAGTTGTGAGAGTGAAAAGTGGGGAAAGCATTGGAGATGAGTGAATCATATGCTGTAACTTATCCTCCCAGTTCACCAGAGACCAAAGACATTTTGGTTTATAGAAGCAGGAAGGCCAGACTGCAGGTAGCCGCAGGGAAATGGGAGGGCATTTTTTCACACTTGAGAGGGTCTTCCCTGTACCTAACTGGCCACTCTGGCCATCGGTCCTGTACATTGGTCCCATCTTGGTGCTTTGTCAATGTGCTGTGACTAATCCAGGAGGGGTCCCGCATTTTCTCTCACCCTAATTAAAAGAGGATTAGATGGGATGGAGCTCTAGGCCACTCCAACATGCATAGCTACCGTCCCTCTCGCTTTCCCAGGATAATCACACTTACTGGAATTGCCTGGATTTTCTCTGCTGCCCACCACCTGAACACTGATATTTTGTGCTGCTGAGAAGAAAGGGGCTTACAATTATGGATCAGTCAAAAAAGGCACTGTAACAAGTCCCAAATTGGTGTCTAAATAGTATACACACTCCAAATCGGCTTTGTCTCTAATGTATACTTCATAACTTGTGATAATAATAAAAATTCCTGATGGCTTTACCTCCACCATTTTTTTATCATAATGTGTGCATGTGTATGGAGATGTATTAACATTATTTAAATTATAGTCCCCCATTGTTATTTCTTTTTTGAAAAGATCCAGTTTTTGAAATTTGCACCAGTGTGATAACAATTTAATTAATTTTAGTGCATTACATTAAACAGCAATTTCAGTTTAATTAAAAAAGAAAAAGTATAAACTAAAGAAAACAATACAAAGTGAACTGAAGAACCAACTTGAGGATTAACTGAATAAACAGACAAATCAATCTGCAAGCATGATTCTCACTGTGCATTACAAAATGCTGACTAGTGTGTTCAAGGTATTATTTGCCCAGCATTCAGACTTAAAGGCAGTTTGACTGGGGCCAGCCAACCACATACAGAAATTGCAAAATGCATTCAAAGTAATTGTTGTTTGTTTTAATCAACACAGAAATTACACAAAAAAAAGAAGATAAATTAGATCATAAATAATAATGTTCTGCCCATTGTGAGTGTTTGTTATCCACTATCATGAACTACCTTATGTCTAGTGCTGGCAAATACATGTCTTAAAAAGCTGTCATCCTCCACAGATGTTTTTCTAATGTAGCCAATTCAAATGTTTTTATTCATTTACCACAAGTCAAGTGACAAAAAAACATCTCATTTGCTGTATTTGGTGACATTTATACACATTCTCAAACTTGCTCTGCAGCCTTATAGAAACAGGCATGGCTCCAGGAGGTTGCAGGCAAATTGTTGTCAGAAATTGTCGTGCACATAAACATGTCTGGTTTGCAATAAATGTACACTTATGGATTACAACAGAAAGTTAATTTAGAAGGCTATCAATGGAAGCTGCTCTCAGCCAACTAACTTCTGCACAGTGGCCCATAAATAGCCACCTGAGATTAGCTAGTTTAAAGTGCTGGCTAATTTAGATACCAGCTGCCACAGAAAAGACTAGTCCTACTGCACAGCACTGTTGGTATCTGGGGAAGCCTTTAAAAATGTATCTCTTCAGGCCCTGACCTCCACCCAGAAGTGCCTGCTGGTGTAGGCGACTTGAATTGACAGTCAATTTATTTCTTGGACGTAATCATCCAGATTGTAGCACAATCAGACATGGGAGAATATCTCAACTATGTTTTTTAGTATATCAATAAAGCTCCAAGCACTAAGTTGGATGTTTCTAGTGGATGTATCATCATCTTCTTCATTATTAGGAGGGGAGGCAGAGGTGTCTATAATTAGTATTAGTATTAGTATTAGTATTAGGGTGTCATCAACTGAGCACTAGAAAAGCATTGTTAAGAATAGTCTACATTAACTATTGCTCTTTAGGAAATTTACAATTTAGACAATATTAAATGAGCCAGAATAGTTTAAAACTGCATTTGAAAAATAAATGTTGGATTTTCACTACATTACTGCTTCTGCAGCAAACACAGACTATTTAAATAAAATGTGTGCATGAAATCAGTATTTTGAAGGCTAAATCCCGTCCAATTCAATATTTATTTCTTTCTCATTGTATGCTTTATTGAAAAGAAATTAAAATGTACAAACATTTCAGACATGTACCCAACAACTCCACATAATGAATTTTAATAAATAAATAGAAATAATGATAATAAAACATTTTTTTAATGTACAAATAATACAATTGTGTAAAACAGTTTAATAGTTTTAATATTCATAAAACTCACTGGGGGTAACTTGTTTTTTGTAATTGTATGTAACGGGCTTATGCAATTAATGTCAAATTCATCACATGCTGTATATAATCAACAATTTTACCATGAATTCAATGTTAAACTCATCATGTTCACAATCTGTAATTACAAATATGCCGAGGAAACGTGACTCCCTTCTGCGTCACAGCACCTCCAAATCGGAATCTCAAGTGGACACGCTCCTCCCTCAGCAGCAGCGGTCCCTCCAGTAAACACAGGCCGACGGTTGCGCTTTGTCAGCGAGATATTCTTTTGCGTCGTCTATGGATACCGATAACGAAGAAGTTGCAATGAAAGACTCCAAAAGACGAGAGCGTCAATCAGGTAACGCTTGCTCACTTCACATTAGATAACAGAGGGCAGCATAAGCATTTATTCATCAGTGAACATTAATGCTAAGTAATTTGGCTCTTGCTTTATTGGTACATTAGCTCAGAATTGTATGTTTACCTGGTGAGAAAATATCAAACGCAGCGTTAGAGTAAATGCTAACTGTAAGGTCATGATAGCTGACATTGACCAGTCTAACGTAATTTAGCATGCTCCACTCACAAGCTAGTACTGTAATAATAACGCTAAGCGTTCGGTAACGTGCCAGTCTTTGCAGTAAATTTGCCAAAATGAAACAAATACTTTATAACGGTATAATATAATAACACTGCCTGTATTTAAAATGAACCTAACGTTACGTAAACTAGACTCTTAACGCTAACGTTTGTGCAGCCGTTGGCTTTTTCTGAGGTTGTGTTTATTGACGTGGGTACTGACACCCTGTGTAGGCGTGGCACTAATGCCATACGCTGAGATCCTGAAATAGCATGTTAGCTAGTGTTTTATGTGTTTAGAAATGGACAGCAAACCTAGTTGGTATCTGTACTGCAGGGTGGGGTCAGCTTGTGAAGCCCTGTGGTAATCAGTATAGATGGAATCGCAATGCATGCTGGTGTGGCAAGCCTAGAAAAGTGAGCACCAAGTCTACGAGGGTCGCCATATTGGATTATGTCAGTGACGTATCGTCAGGGATGTAACGCAACATCAGCAACAATCCAGGCCAATTATAGGCGGCATGTTTGCTACTTGTTACACTTCAAATGAGTTAATTAGACGTTGTTACACCATGTATCCGTTAGTTACTGACTGTGCCTAACTACTGTAACGTTACTGTAAGTCGTTCAATGGTGCTCTGACTTTATAACTTTGTCTGTAGGTTCAAGCAGGTATGCTTTACATGATGTTGAAGGTACGGATCTCACTCATTGAATGGTTGCATGTCATGATCTCATTTTGACTAAAGTAACACGTGGGTGGAGTTGACATTAAACCTGACTAACTATACACATTTACAAAAGATGGGTGTTCAGAGAGATGGATGAAAGCTGCTCTGATGCATGATTAAATTATAAATGTATGTCTATAGCAAGAGAATATTAACAGTCACATCTGAAATTAAATGACTTATTAAGTATAAATATGTTCCCACGGATGATTAGAATCAGTTGAATTTATTTCAGTGCATGTATTTGTCTTCTTTCCCCCAGCTTTGGAGGACTCAGACTCTGACATCGGCTTGTGTGGCTGGCTGTTGGTCGCACTCTCCATTCTTCTCATGCTGGTTACTCTGCCCATCTCCGTATGGATGTGCATCAAGGTCAGCTGCTGGGAAAATCTAGTGTTTATTTTCCACTTTACAAATAAAGCTGGCTAGGGGGGTAAATTTCTGTTTATTCAGTGTTTTGAAAATTCTATAGTTTGTCTTGCAGACTCATCCCCTATATTATGTGTATTTATTTAACAGCCATCGTTTTGCATTTACTTCATTAAAAAGTATCCTCAGTGAGCAGGGTGATTGATTGATTGATTGATGTGATTGCCCCATGATTTTTCATAGCCATATCTCAATATCTGATTACATATGTACAATGTCAAATAAGAGAAAGAAAACAGACTCGTTTGTAAGCCATTTATGTGGTTTGTCTCTGTACACAGATTGTGAAGGAGTACGAGCGAGCCATTATCTTTCGCCTGGGGCGCATTTTGCGAGGAGGAGCCAAAGGTCCAGGTTAGAAATGTTTTTATACACCAGCATATGTTTTTACTCTCTCCACTTCGTCAGTTATTCTATTAAAATGTACTTCAAACTTGGTTCCAGTGTCTGTATTTCCTACAGGATTATCGTATGACTATCTTCATCACTTCGATAAGGCATTTTTATTGTCTTGACATTTGTTTATTGTGAATTGCATGATAATAAGAATTGAACATCTAATTTTGTTACGTGATAGCATTTGCTTCATAGAGAAATACATTGAAAAACTAGAATATCTTCGGTACCAGTTATTTCACAAGTTCAGGTTTAGGTTCTCTGGTTTCATTAAATGCAAAGTTGCATTGTATTGTACCCTAAAGCTTATACATTGGAGCTTTTCTCTTCCCTTTTTTCATGGTAAACTATTACTTGTATTCTTTGCGCTGAAGGCATTTGGAGGAAGACTAATTTCTAAACCAGTGGCTGACAGGCAGCAGAAACCACAATAAATATGACAGAACACAGAAATGATGCCAACAGGAAGTGTGGACTTCCTGTTTGTGTATCATATCAACGAGCTTTTAAATATAATCAGAAAATCTCAGTTCCAGTGCTTCTGTCAATCACTGTTCGACCATAAGTCCATGGCAAAATGATGTCACAGAACCTAAGTGAGCAAACAGGACAACACATGAACAAGTCTGCTGCTGGTTCTTCTTTAAAGCAGTCAATTCACTTAGCTGATTGGCTCTGCACTCAGCACACTGCCCCCTCCAGCCATTCAGTGACAGATTTAACGACAAAGATTCATCAGCGGCCACTTGGTATTTTCCCAGCTGATGCTCTGCCAAGCCTTCACTGCGGCCATTTTTTGTTTCGTGGGCTTTTTGTTTTTAGTCTTTAGTGGTGAAACACATGATCAGTTGGATTGAGGTTGTGTGATAGACTTGCACAAACTCTGTAGTAAAATTTAGGATCATTGTTCTGAAATTGGTGGATTTTTTAAACCCAATATAATATTGGGTTTAACCCAAACCCGGTACTCTTAAACACCCTTTTTTTTAAGTTATATTTTTGGGCTTTGTATGCCTTTAATGACAGAGAGAGAAGTGTAGATCGTGAAAGGGGAAGAGAGAGAAGGGGAACGACATACAGCAAATGACCACGGGTCAGACTCGAACCACGGGTGCTGTGGCAAGGACTCAGCCTTTGTACATGGGTCACCTGTGCTACCGGGTGAGCTACCGGGACGCCCACTCTTAAACACCCTTAAAACGAAGGTCAGCACTTTGTTTACATTGTTTCATTTTAGTGTTGGTGTACAGAGCCAAACAATAGTAAATGTGTCACTGTCTAAGAACGCAAAGACCTCTGTACTGTGGAGGGCCCATACTATAGGAGTTTGGGGTCTTGTTCCTCCGAAATTAAATTTTACCTTTAGTAGTTTATGGATTTTTAATGCTGCTATCATGGACAAAAACAAAAAGCAGGAGCAAAGTGGAAGAAAGCATGGGAAGGAACACACAAGAGGGGCGGCCTTACTTTATTTTCCCACCCATGTACTAAACAGGATGACAAAAGGCAAGTTCATGGTACAGATTAAAACGGGGGGAGGGGGGGGGGGGCTGTGTCTGGCACTGCTACTGCATATGTTTCTGTTCAAGGTCTGAATGATTTAATTGTTCTATTCTCAGTGATGTGACTGTCTGTTTTGAAAAGCAGTGGATTTGTTTAGGCAAAGTAATACAGACTCCCACGAGGAATAATTTGCATACATCTCATAACTCACTCCCTTTTAACTTTGATTTCTTGTTTTACGGGATCTAAAAACCAGGCAGTGTCCTCTCAAAATTCTGAAATATGACTCCTTAGAGTGCTAGGGGACCCCGTTTATGACAGGGTGGAGTAATAATAGCTCTATGCCAGCAAACTTCACATTCCTGAAGAGCTGGAGGAGCTAATGCCAAAGTTGAATTCTGCATTTGTTTTCCCATAATGCCCCTCACCCTCACGCTCATAATCTGGCTCCCTCTTCATCTACAACAGCTGTTATACAGTAGTGACTGAGAGCATTTCCCTGTTTGAAACAGGCTCACAGGGATAGTTTGTTAAACAATGAAAAAGCTGTGTTTGTGGAACATTTTGCATCTGTATAAACTTCTCTTCCGCCATAAACAGAGATGTTTGTTGAAAGCTTTTTCCATTATGCCTATCAGTGAAATTTTCCATTACACTACAAGATGGTTTACAGAGTCTGTGTGAGAGCAACTAAGGCCTCTTTACTTGTCTTTCTTTACCCTCCTGAACAGATGGCTCTGATCTAACCATTTAAATACCAACAATATCCTGACAGGAAAGGCAGCCCACAAGTCTCTAACTGGTGTGGCATTAATGTTTGCTAAATGATTGCACACCTAGCACATGTCTGTTTCACTCAGGCACATGCCTAGTATTGTTTAATGCACTAATTCAATCATTGTGACTTGAAACGGGCTTATGAAAGCTGCAAATATCTGCAGCTTTGCCTCGCTGTCAGCACAGCTGCAGTCTTATAAAGAGAGCTTGACTTGGCCTCTTGCCAGAATTTCATTCATCCCAGTGTTTTCAAACATTTGTGAAGACGCTTCCTCATTATTGTGTTTACAGTGGCTTTAGTCTTTGTTAAAAACTATTTGCATCCTTGTGATTCCACAGGGCTGTTCTTCATCTTGCCGTGCACTGACAGCTTTATTAATGTGGACATGCGCATCATCACCTTCGACATCCCACCGCAAGAGGTACGACACGCACACTTCCAATTACATTAAACAAATACTTTGTCACATTCACAGGAATTCAAAGGACATCAAAATAATGGTGCAGGTTCTTGATACAGCCCAGCAGTTATACACTATTTGGCAAATAAAACAATACAAATCATTTGAATATTTCCATTGAACATTTTCCTCTTAACATCACTAAACAATTTCTACCTTCTTATGTCTTAACGTGTTCAATCCCTGTCCTGCTCTCAGGTTTTGACCAAAGACTCTGTGACAGTGAGTGTAGATGGTGTGGTGTACTACCGGGTACAGAATGCTACCCTGGCTGTGGCTAACATCACTAATGCAGATGCTGCTACCCGGCTGTTGGCCCAGACCACCCTGAGGAACGTCCTAGGCACCAAGAACCTGGCAGAGATCCTGTCTGACCGTGAAGAAATCGCACACAGTATGCAGGTAGAGTACAATACCTGTTATACACACTGTTAGATGGCATTGTGATCCAAAGCAACTTGAGCAAAAACGAAATATTCAAGCTGTTCCTGACCCTGTTGAATTAAAAAAAAATTACAATCTATAAGCGCAACAGACAGTTTGAAGTAGTGTGCCTTGTGGTCCAATAGAGGGAGCACTTAAAAATTCACTATCTGCATTAGTGATAGACCGATTATTCGGGCCGATTAATGACATTTTGAGGTAATCAGCATTGTCCGATGCCTGCGCTCACAAGGCCAATTAACAACATGTCTCTGCATGTGTCTGCAGGCAGCCTTCTTAGTGGCTGCTGTGGAACAAAGTTAGCCAACACAAAGGAAGGCCACTAAACTAACATTGTTTATTTATGTAAGGAGATAAAGGAGATGCTGCTATCTGCTGACAAATGTTAAGTTCACTAAAACTCTTTATTTTTTATTGATACATTGTTTTAGTTTTTTTATAAAGTTTGAGTATTTGCATTACATGTAGACATTTATTTAGTTGATATATTGTTTTATTTAAAATATTTCTTAGGATAACCTTTTGTGAGCTGTGGTGATGTAAACATTAGAATGCACTATTTTTATATTAACAATAGATTAAATAACTATGTGAAATATTAAAGGTGTCTCTCATCTTGACAAACTCTCACACAAAACTATATCGGCTCTGCTATTCTCCTCAACTCTCCAGAGCTTTGTAGCCTCTTTAAGCTAATTGTTTTGATTTTCTGGCTCTCAAACTCTGCCTTCGTCTACCCCTTTTTTTCAAAATAAACCCAACGTATGCTGCTGGCAGCTCGGTGATAAACAAATGCTGTGTTTCCACTGTGGATATTACCCCTTCAGTGGAGGAGTGATTGTCAGCCGGTCGCTACTGACATTTAAAAATGCCCGATTTGTGCAGGTTGTCCCGTGTCACGCTGGTGACTATTCTCTCCGACCAATCAGTGGCCTGCAGTGAAGACAACATTTGTCATTGTTTATCAGTTTCCATTTAATGTTTTCAGTTTAGTAGTTGGCATGTCCTTGTGACAACCTGAACAAATGAAAAGAGTGAAGAAAAATGTGTAGAGTTTCTGACTTGTGTCCACCTTAAGCATTAAAGATGGAACTATAATAATAGTCCCCAATGGACCGACTTGAGGACGCTAAAATGAAAGAATTGTAAGAATGAAACTTGTATCGGCTGATCTCGCTTCGAACCTTGACTGAGGTGGTACCAAAAAAAGTACCAGGTACTATTCACAACTTTTGCTAAAAGAAAACCAAAAAAGAGCGACTGGACTCGCTCTTTTTAGAACATGATGCATACATGTTATTCATAAAACTTGTGTCATTAATATGTCATGATGTTGTGTTTTCAGCCTTTTCTGCCAAATCAATAATGCAGCAATGTCTTGTTGATCAGACCAAACATACCATCCACACTACTAAATGATCCGTTTGGTGTAAGGTTCTCTCTTACATGACGTTTGCAGGATGCTGTGATTCCAATCCCTCTACCGAGTCATTATGTCAATATGCTGACACTCCTTCACTGTAATGCAGAGTTCCTATGATTGTTAGAAAATAAAAGGTTGTAAATATACTGTGTTTGAGAGAGAAACTGAAAGGCTTGAACCTTTAAGCAATATGTGGACAAATTATGTAAAACAATATTTAAAAATAAAATAAATGTAGGCAATAATATGAGACTCCAATAACACAGACTGGCTCATTGAGAAAACAAAATGCAGGATTGTTGTATCACCTTGCTTTGAACTGGATGTCAGTTAACTAACAAACTGCAGTAAAAATATGTATCCACTGTAAACGAGGAAAACCTTCATTAATCCTGTCTTCCATGTAGAGCACAGCTGTTCGCTTGCTGTAGAGTTCAATTATTTATTTATTCATTAAACTTTCACTTCCAGTTTATGCTGAGCTTCTGTAAATGATTAGATATTTATTTCTTATGCACACACAGTCAGAATATTTGTCAATGATAGTTGAGTTTATTAATGTCAGATATACTATATGTGTTCAGTATTACATTACAATAATTGTCTTAAAGGTGGAGACACTGTTAATGCGTCAAATGGGATTTTCTCCGTACCAGCATTCTCAGATTATTTTTGAAAAGTTCACAATCTCCTTTGAAGCACAATAGAAGAACGGTTAAACCTCTTCTTCCTCCTGTGTATTATCTTTTGTATATGTGGCAAATTGGGCATTTCCGCCATGATCTGGCACGGAGTGGGGATGAATTTATTGGCCATTTGCACATAAACGTCTGTTTAAATATATGTAATCACACAGATGACACTTCTCTGGTTCAGTTGTCAGACTACTGTAGAAGTAGAATGATTTGACTTCCTAAAGGGCAGAACCTGTGAGCAACCGTAGTACAGTGGTTACAGCATACAACATAAACGCAGTGGCTTTTATAGATAGATTCAACAAGCGTGCAGCACAGAGCGTCGCCTCAGACGTTGTATTTGTGTTTTTACAGTAGGGGGACAAGAGCAAAGCTCCTTTCTCCAACAACTCCACCGTACTAAGTACAGATACCCAGATACTCTTTTCATAGTTACAAGGCTCCTGATATGTAGGCGGTAATCTAAAAACAATTCTGCATGAAATACTTAATTAATAAATACTGCAGTACTATGATGCTCTTTGTGCAGTTCCACATGTGTTAGCATAGTTTGTTATTGTGTGTCTTAATTTCTTTAACCTTTGCACCAACTATGTTGTAAATGTAGAGAAACATGTGCTCAGGTTGAGCGCCATCTGGTGGCCAAATGGAAAAATACAAGATAGCTGGCTTTGAAAGAGGAGGGAGTATTGGGCTGATCTTGGTCTTTGAGATATGTCAATAGAAACTCCAGAAACCATGTTGAACGTCTCTCTGTCGTATTCAGTCAACCCTGGACGATGCTACAGACGACTGGGGGATCAAGGTGGAGCGGGTGGAGATCAAGGACGTCAAGCTGCCGCTTCAGCTCCAGAGAGCAATGGCAGCTGAGGCTGAGGCCAGCCGTGAGGCCAGAGCCAAGGTAAGGTGGTTCTGTTTAAAGTAGGAGATCCTCTCAAACTGATTTTATATATTTCTAAAAATAAGTATTGATTTTGTGAAGACGTCCCTCAGCCTCTGTCTTGTTCATTCACCTCTCTTTCCACCTGTGTTCTTCTGAAGGTGATAGCAGCGGAGGGAGAGATGAACGCGTCGCGGGCGCTGAAGGAGGCCTCCCTGGTGATCGCCGAGTCTCCATCAGGCCTTCAGCTGCGTTACCTTCAAACCCTCAACACCATCGCCGCCGAGAAGAACTCCACCATCATCTTCCCGCTGCCAATGGAGATGATGCAGGGCTTCATGAAACGCTGAGGGGGAGTCCCAAAACACATCGTTCACATGCACACACTCACACAACATGCATAACACACACATATTTAGGCCATGTGTCTATTAAGCCAGCAGTGCTAAGATGAAGCTTAGGAAGATGTGCATTTGAACACACCTTAAAGAACATAGCTGACAGCCAGGCTAAATGCACGTATGATCTGAACCTGTGTGAGAGGAGAGAGCAGTAGTCTGCATTCATTATTTAAAAAAGATATGTGGCCTTACACACACACACACACACACACACACACACACACACACACACACACACACACACACACACGTTCCTGTTCTTATACATCTAATGCTGTATCTCCTGATAGTGTGCTCCACTCTTGACTTTCATCTGCAGAGTGAGAGAAAGAAACACTGGCATGCTGGTATAAAGATCCTCCATGAGATGGATCCATGCAAAAGCTGCAATGACGTAATCTCCCTTGACTGTTAGGTTTGCTGTAACACATCACAATACTAACCAGCACGAGAGGTAGGCAGAGAAAATAGCCTCTTCAGACAGTAGTGTTCGGCCAAAGTCACATGCAAATAATATCACAGAAACACAGACACGCTTGAGTCTGGCCCACGCTAAAAGATTTTTCCAATCTTAACAGATGTTGAAACTGTGAGAGACCTCACACATAATGACATGTAATCATCATTTTTTTCGGCTGTCCTCGGGGTTCCCCACACACAACAGGATATCAGATCGTCAGTATTAAACATGTGGATCGGTAGATGTAAAATACACGCTTAACCTCACACAACAGGAACATCTTCAGAACCATCAACACACACACACACACACCTTTTCTCCAGCTGAGTGGTTGACAGTCAGACCGGATGTTACTTATGTGTTTACAGTATGTTTTCTATTCATACACAGTCTATGTTATATTTAGATGGGTGGACAAAATATTAGGAACACATTAAATTCCCATCGAGTTGACTAAAAGTAAACATCAGCTACACAGGTGGCACTGCTTAGAGAAGCGGGGACTGTTAGAAAGAAACTGTTCAGCCAAAAGCCTTAACTCACTGCCATCGATTCATTTTACAGCCTGATAACACATTTCTATGCACCTACAAATGAAAACAACGCAAGCATTTTATTTACCTATATTTTTTAAGCAACAATATTTTATCAGACATGCTCTTTCTAGGTGTAAACAAGCCAAATAGTTCAACATATTTGTATTTATCTGTCTTAAAACTGACATGTACTCGTTATAATTTTCCTCCTTTTGACATAAAGGGCATAAGTGTTGGTAAATGTATGTTAAAGAATGTAGTGTATGTCTGACGTAGTTAGTGTTACCATATATATATATATATATATATATATATACGTGTGTATATATACAGCATATATATATATATATATTAATATTTATATATAAATATATATTAATATTTATTTATTTATATTTATTTATATATATATATATATATATATATATTTGCAGTCCTGTGAATTATTTCTAGTTTGCTCTAGTTAGACAGGGTTTTAGGTTTATCACAACTGAACCCAGGTTTAAAGTGGCACTATAGATTGGTTTTTGTTGTGAAATTCAAAAGCTGTTACATTCATTTCCTACAGTAACTCCTGTATATTTTAGTTGCTACACCAGAGAGACAGTGTTATTATTCCCGCTACAGTAGCAAATAATCTTGATAAACTTACTTTGTTCCAGAAAGAAGAGATGTTGCCACGTGCATCACTGCAACAGAAACACATTGTGCTGCTGATCCAGTGTTCTCCACTTTCTCAGGCAGCATTTGTGTCCAAATGAGGATTTCAGATCACTTCTCTTATAATCTGGAAAGAGAAACCCTGCTTATGAAATTAAAGTAGTACTTCATTGCTATTTAAAAAAAGTTATACATATCCATCTTATTTTTTTAAAGTTAAAATTGAAATTGAGTTTTTAATTTCTGCAGCTAACAACATTTATTTTGTACAGTTTGATAATGTTTGATATAGTTTTATCCTGACATAATACGATAAATAAAGACGCTATCAAAAAGCATTTTTGTGTATGAATTTCATTCTTTTCAGATTAGTATTGCAAGTCAATGTTAAATAAATCAGAGACATAAAACACTTTTGATTTGGTTTTATTGAAATGATAACAAGGCTTAGGGAAACATTAGAAAGTGTCACAGAAGACGTGACTGTTTGTAAAGCAGCAAAGCGTCAGTTTCCCACTTAAAGTTGGTTATTGCAGCGTCACACAAGCTTTCCTGGGCATGAATCTATGACTTTTAAAAACAATAAATATAAGGGGCATCTAAAGGTGCAAACATTTAAACTGGAAAAAGTACCTTTTTTAAAACGGCACGTTTACTGTAAACTGGAGGAAAGAATATTAAGGCATCGGTTGTATTACTGTTTATAAGCAGTGTTTTCTTGGCAGTGAGTTTTCCAATGTTGCAGCATACCAAGACTTTGTTTGCATTTCACTAGTGGACAGGTTTTATTGTCAGCATATAAAACAAATGTGAAAAATTGGTTTCACTAAAACTAGTGCAAACCTTACATAAAGCCTGTGTATCTGTTAAAGCTCTATTGCTATTGTTTGAGACAAAGTGAATCAGAACCCTCGACCTGTATCCCTCACAAACACAACAAAAGGTAAAAAAAATTCTGGCCGTATTGGCAGCTAAAAAAGTCTTATGATTGAAGCTCAGTGCTTGCGGCAGAGCAGCGGGGTCAAAGGTCAGGGCTGATGGGGAGGGAGGGTGAGGGGAGATCTCACAGGGCTAGTTCAGCCATGGCACGCTCCAGGGGGTCGCTGGTCCAGTACTCGTGGTCCCAGCCCAGGAACCAGCCGCTGAAGGTGGGCGGCTCAAAGCCCTGCTTGATTTTGACGATGGGCGTCCTTGAGTCTCTGTTGGCCGGATCTGTCTCGATGTAACGGGCCGCTGAAGAAGTGGAAAAGCTTGAATTAGTACTAGTCATGGAGTAAACTTGAATCACATACGCACAGCAGAATAATGTGTATTTGCTCAACAAGCGGAAAGGGAATCAAAATCTTATTGTACCGACATTTAAAGACATGCAAACTGATCAGTTAAGTTCAGTATGAGGTAAGTTACCTTGAAACAGGTTTAATGATCTAATACACATATGCTGTTTGACACTATTATCTTTAAAACAAAATAAGATTTAATCAAACTTAAATAAGATTGTATTACTCGTGTGCTACGGAGGCCCTGAAAGGCAAGTGAGAAAACAAACATCTGGTGATCCATTTTCTGTTCTAAACTGTTTTCTGGTGAACCGGTGGAAAATAGGTTTTGCCAGGAAAATCCTTAATGAAGTTCCTTAATTATGAAAGAAATAATTCATCTGTTTTTAATTTTATAATGAGAAGAATTATGATGTTTGATTTGTAAGAAAAATTATGAATATTCCTTGAACTTTCTCAGAAAGGTCAGTTTATGATGCCAATTTTGAAATATAAATAAAAAACATGGAGGCAAGTTCTAGTGGCATTTCCCTTTTTCACTCCCACTATTTCATAGGTCTAAATGATTTTAGTGAATAGGTGCCACATAAGTAGATATCATATTTTAATAATTTGATGTTGAGATTGTTTCCCCAGATGTTCTCACCAGACTGCATGGCTTCAGTCTTCTCTTCCTCTTGGGCCTCATTTCCGATCCAGACGAACACCTAAAAATGGGAAAGTTTGAAATGTATTTGTTCCTTCCATCTTTTGACTCTGCTCTGAATCTGTGCAGTGCGTCTAAAGAAGTCAAAGCTCTGGTTTTTTTTACCTGCTCCCAGGCGTCCAGGATCATGACATCATCGGTGGCGAGGTCTTCTTGGGTCATCTCCCCGGGTACCTCCTCGATCTGAGAGGAGGAGAAGGATTTAGTGGAGCTGAATGATGACCATTTTCTGGTGAAAATTGTTAACTGTTCTGTGGATTATCCAGAGTAAAGAAAAGTTGTCAATGAGTAGAGGAGTTTTTTGTTGTTGTTTTTTTTAAACCAAAGACTTACGATGAAGTTTCCAGTCTTATTAGAGCAGGCGAAGAGTCTGGGTGGGTGAGCGTCCATCTTGTCCTTGAGTCTGGTAGAAGTACGATATTCTGTATTTCCACCCAGAGCCTCCCAGAACTGATCTGTGAAGAGGAAAGACACACTCCAGGTTATTACAGTGTCATGTATTTAAACAGGAAGAACACATAAAAACACCTAAAGGTGTTCTAAGTAATAGTTTGAGATTTTGGGAAATATCACTGCTCACTTCTGTCAGTTAAACTACAAATGAACTATTAAATACTACTACTACTACTACTACTACTACTACTACTACTATACTATTAAATATGTTCTGTAATAGGTAAAGTTTAAAGTGTAAAGACAACACATTGTAGTTTCTTGGGGGGCATGTGCTGGACTATTTTTAAGCTAACCCGCTTTTAAGCTAGCTTCATAATTAGTGGACACACATGAGGGCGCTATCTATCTTCTCATCTAACTGCAAGAAAGTAAATAAGCATATTTCCCAAAATATCAAACTATTGCCTTGAAGCTGCATTGATGGATATGTTGGCCACTTCGAGGCAGAAGAACCAGCTGAAACTGACAAAGTACCATAAAGTTATTTTGGCTAACTCACTGGCAAACAGAAACAGCAACATTAGCATTTATTTGGAGTCTTGTTTGAATGTTTGTCGGATGAATACAAATCCAATATTCACTCTCCTTTTCGCGCTGGTTTGGTCTCCACCAAAGTCCTAAAGAAATATATGTCTCTTAAGCCGCTAAATGCTCAACTATGTTCTCTAGCTGGTTAACTGTGTCTGCTGTTTGGCGCTGGGCAGGTAGTGAACCGTAAGTTTATCATTGCTTACACAGCATCCTGTTGATGTGTCTAATTAGCGTGATGAGAGCGCTGAGACTGAACCTTACAGTTCATCTGCTGCAAAACAGAAACATAAAACCTAAAGATGCTGAAAATCTGCAGAGTTGCTGGCACGTCTCTGTGGGTTTGTCATTATGACTCATTTAATTCATTGTTGACATGAACAAATATTAACTAGTGAAGCTTCAAAGATGTACAAAATGTGTTGTTTTTTAATTAATAGGAATATTGAATCACAATGTGTAAAAGTGTCAAAGTTAAATACCATTTGCATAGTTTGACACATCACTTTCCGTGTAACAAATTCCAACATGTTTCTATTTACTGCGAAAAGGTTAAAAAACTCAGTGAAAGTTCACAGAAATAAAAAAGTTAGTTGTCTCCAGCAGCCCTCAACTGAGGCCAGTCCTTAAAAGCAGGGTGTTTATATAAAATATTTGAAATTGTTAGCAGAGAATTCAGTTTCTTCTTGAGCTTTGAAAGCAATTCACAAGTCACTGATAACATCTAAAGGGCTGATGCAATTGCGTCTCCTTTGTTTTAATATAAATGAACACAAGCACTTTAGCCGAGATACAAAAATAAAAACTATTTAGCTTCACATTAAAGCGTTATTTAACAGCTTCAGCACAGTTTGTAGTCGAGTACGTTGACTGTGGTTGGACCTGACGGCACAACAAAGAGGGAAATTATTATTCTGTGTTCATCACGTTTCCTTACCGGTCTCTCCTCCCTCTGACAGCTCAGACGCAGACACTCCCAGGATGTCACACAGCTGCTGGGCTCCCTGCTTCTCTGTGTCACTGGCACCCACGCCCACCCACAGGAAGGAGCTTCCGGGGGTCACCAGAACAAAAGCATCGTTGGAGTTCAGGTTGGATGATGCTACGTCAAGCTGCATGGATACAGAGATATTGTAGGTTAACTGTTTGTGTTTCTAGCTGGTATTGTTTTCCAGTGTAAACAAATACATTTTTATTCAAAAAGACTTTAGAAGATCGCTTTTATTTTTACAGTTGCAAAATGTACAACCCCAATAACATATCAACAAGTGCAATGGATATTATAAAATAGAATATAAAATTCTAGGGTGCAACAAATTCAGGAAAAAAGATTTACTGGACAGCATATTTGGCAAAAAAAACCCACAATGGAAACAAAAGTCTTTAAAGTTACAAGCTGTTATGAGTAAGAGTACAGTACCTAGTAAAAGTCGTCCTTGTAAAAGGTTTTAAAAACTACCACTGGAGTAAGATTAATTTGCAGAATCAAGGGCAATCTACTGCAGCCGTCAAACTTATTTAATCTTTTTTCAAGATATCGATAAGAATTCTTAAAAAGGGAAGACCACAAAATACTTTTTCATGTTTTAAATCAGAAAAGACAAAGAGGAGAAGAGAAGAGACAAAATGACTTTGGCTGTCGAAACCTGACAGCAAGAGTTTTTGAAAACTTTGTTGTACTAGAAAAGCAAAGTCTTTTATTTTTATTTTTATCTGCAGAGATATTTTAGAATAAAGCTGGGGCTACAGTTTCCATAAAAATGATACCATGCAAAGACCAAAGACCATAAATGCGTTCATCCGTTACTTAATACGGTATCACTCAGTCCCAATAAATACAACTGAACCATTAAAAAAGACTCATTCAAATCCTGAAGTGCTGGTCATTGTACTTTTTAGCAAACATTACTGAAACAGACTTAAATACTGCATTTGTTGAGGTCTATTTTCAGCTGCACATTAATACACATTTGGTGCCGCAGTATTTTCAGCAGGCAGGACGGTGTGTGTGGGCTTGAGTAAAACATTGCCTGTTCATGATAATAATTGATGTGTGTTTATTGTTTTTGGAAGACAATAGAGCCCCTAAGGCTTTAGCTACATACATGATACTTGTTGTCAGTAAGAAAAATATAGAATATTATCCTGTAAAGTCACCTGATTCCGCTGTAAAGTTATACGACGCACGCTCTCTTACCTCCACAGCTCTGGTGTGTCCTGCAGAGTTGGAGCGCACCTGAAAGAGGCGCGTCTCTGCGGGAGCCGACTGACCTCCATCTCTGGACGTTCCTCCCTTGTACACCACCATGGGCTGTCCTCCAAACAGACTCATCAGGTGGGCCGGCTCTTTCCCTTGCGACACCATCACCTGGTACACAAACAACAACGGTAAAACTTAAGAACGATAAGACGGTTTTTACTACAGATCCTCCCTCGTTGTGAAATATGCATCAAGAATATGTGAATCAAGTGTGGTGCAGTCCCGATCACAGACACAGGGTGGCAGCATGGGGCTGAGCCACGTGTTCACTGTCTGTGTCACAAGGTGGTGAGAGTTTGTGGATTTAGGACACAGAGCGATGACGCAGGTGAAGACTAATTTTTATTTATCTCCTTAGTCTGCAGCTTTTTCAGAAATATTTAAAGCTGTCAGCTCTTCTCATAAACCAGTCATCATAGCCAATTATGCTAATCCTGAGAGGAATGATAAATAATCATTAATGGGTTTACTGTGCTACACAGTAGTACACTTCCTAACTACAAACATTCCCAGCAGTCGTAACACTTTGTGCATCCTCTGTCCGTCAGCAGGATTTCTTGTGAACTGATCTTTAAACAGCACAAAAGTTGTATTTTAGTTTTGTTATCTTACTTCAAATCTCTCTTTCAATAATAGTCAGATTGCTCGTTTTGGTTGCTAAAATGTTGGGGTCTCTCTGGGCATCAATGTGTGTCTGTACCACAGGAGTATCAAAAACTGCTCCTTGCTGTTTTTACTATATTTACTATAGATTATGCTCTGTTGTTTATATGTTACTCTTCGCTTTGGTGTTTGATCCATTACATCATGCCAAAAAAGCCAAATAAATACAATTTAAAAATTAAATATTTATTGAGATGTTTGTTGTTTGATTTTTTATTAAATAAAAAGTGGGTTTAGTAGAAAATATCAATATTCCTCATAGTATAATTTGGGTATCTGTACTAAAACTCAGGTATCATATCAGTGTTAGTATCATCAAAACATGCAAAAGATATCCAGTCATGTACATGTAAATTAAAATCAACTTAAGTTTGACAAACTGAATACAAAAGTGTCAAGACGTGTCCAAGACAGCTGTTCTATCCTTTAACAGTGAGAGCAGGGAAACTTCTGGGAGCTACAACGTTACATCTGCAGATGTTTCCACACTGCATGGATTAAAACAATTGAACGTCAAGGATGGAGGATCATTTTGTATAAGAATACTTTCCAAAGTTTAAATAAAGTAAATATGTTAAAGTTAGACAAATAAAGTGAGTATCTTCCAAATTTCCATTCTTCCTCTATCCTTTAACACACACACACACACATACATACACACACACACACACACACACACACACACACACACACACACACACACGCACACACACACACACACACACACACACACACACAAGGAACATGAAGGTTGAACATGCAAAGTGAACACACACACGAGGAGTGTGAGTGCAGAACACAGACTGACACGAGGACAGAGCCAGGATTCACACACAGTTTACAGACTGATGTTCACAGTTCTTTCCAAACTCTATAATCAGCACTCATTGACAGTCAGGTCATGATCTAACATCAGGTCAGAGCAGAGTTTGGAAACAGGGCTGCTATTTATGTGGAGACGACAGAGTCGGCGACAGAGGAGGGAAGCTCCCATTAACATCCACATCGGAATGTCCTGTTTGTGTTTCACAGAGATGGATTCCCTGTTAATTCGATCATCGCGTTTGTTAAGTCTTAAAGGAGCCAGATAAATGGAAACAACATCCCTCAAAATCAAGATATTCATATTTTTCTGGATGGTGGGAAAAGAAGAAAATGTGGCTTATTTTGTCGCTGGCTCTGGACAAATTTAGTCATTTTGGCAGGATGAGACAAGCAGGGAATGGAAGGAAGGGAAAATACCTGAGTGGTTATATGAGCACCAACAACCTGAAGACACAGAAAAGGTGGAAAACCAAGGAGGACAGAAGCAGCAGCAGGGAAACCATCAGGGAGAGAAGAAACAGTAAGAGGATGTAAAGGGGAGAGAGGAGGTGACTGCACTGAGTAAGCCAGAGGACAGCAGAGACTTTAATAACACAACAGATGAGATTTACAACAGCGTATTAGGGTAAGGGGGGGGGGGGGGGGGGGGTGGTAATATTCAGAGGAAACGTTTTTTGTCAAGGAAATTAAAAGGCATTTTAATTTTGTTCAGTGCCTTAAATTATCTTTGACCTGTGACCTGCAAAATGTCTTTCTTAGATTTTTGGGTTGCTGGAATTTTTTTAAATAAATAATTCCTGACAAATGAGGACATCTGTGACTATATGCAGACACAAAATCAAAAACAATTATATCAATTAAGACATACGCAATGAGTTTTAATAGCTCCACAAGTATTCTTTAAAGCACCTCAAGTAAGTTTTTTCTCCCAAATTCATGAGTTTATAATCTCAGAGGATATTCAAGTTTTGTTCTCATAAATGTACAAATTTATCTCAGAGAATATCCAAATTTACAAATTCTATTTGAGTTATTCTCAGAATATTACTCACCCCCCCTGGCTTCATGTTTTTTTATTTTTTGTATGTTTTACCTACAATGGCCCTAATGCGCCGTCGTGAGGTTGAATATGAGTTCATGAAAACTAAAAGCCACTAAAGGAACAATATGTTTCACCTGCACAGGACCCCCGCCAAGCTCGTCGTCCAGCTGGGAGCCGAGGATCGCACAGGCCCCGATTTCATCCTGACTGGAGTCCACGCCCTTCCTGGGAGACAACGTCAATGCATCGTCATTACACTGAACATAATGAGGCACAGACTGGGCTCCTTTCAAAGTCAAATAAAAAGTAGTATATGCTACTACTACTATATCAAAAGAATAGTCCCTTCAATTATTGACGCTTAAACTAGATTAAAGTTGAACATTTTAATTTTTAACAATGGATAATATATATATATATATATATATATATATATATATATATATATATATATATATATATATATATATATATATAGATATATATATATATATATATATATATATATATATAGATATATATATATATATATATATATATATATATCTATATATATATATATATATATATATATATATATATATATATATATATATATATATATATATATATATATATATATATATATATTTTAAGAGATGTATCTGAAACCTTTATATACAAGGTATACATTTCCAACTTAACCCTGATTTGCTCCAGGGAGACTGTCCCTGTACTTAATTCAATGTAAGTCGCTCTGGTTAAGAGTGTCTGCTAAATGACCTGTAATGTAATGTAACATGAAAACACTAAACTGCTTGTGCAAGAAAATTCTACATTCATGAAATGTATTTTACTTCTGCACATCATTTAACTCGTTCAGGCATCCTGCGGAGTTTTCTGATTCTCACCACATGTAGATAAAGTGTCCGTGACGTCCTCCGAAGCTGTAGTTATAAAGGATGATGTAGCTGTCTCCTCCGTAGAACTGTCCATGTGTGGACGGATCCACCTCCGCCTTGTCGGACCCCTCAATACGCCAGATCTGTCAAGTATAAAAAACAAGTTACAACATTGTTGTATTTAATGTTTTATCCCATTTACTACAAATTAAATTGATATTAAATTATTACATTAGATGATAAATTACATAACAGTATAATTTTCTAGATGCGATGCTCCTCCTGTTAATCACTAAACACATTTACACTTCGTCAACAGGATGCGATCTGCATGGTAAAAAGCAGATCGCCCCCTACAGGATGAGAAAGTAATAGCCGCAGCAGCTGAGGCTTTAAAGTAGCCTACTGTCCTTTCTCCAAGGCAGCTGTTGATTTCCATTCATTTCTGTACTCTTGAAAACCAAGTTTCAGAAACTTTCTTTGAGATAAATCACGACTGGGTTATCAATCGCGCAACATAAGGTCATCAAGGTAGTTCAAGGTGTTACAAATGACCCGTGTCCTTCCTCTTACCTTTTTCTCTCCGTTGCCGTTATCCACCATGCCATGCTGGGCTGCCATGGCAGGAGAGTCGTGCAGGCTGGATGCGTCGAAGGCCACCTTTTCGATTTTGGCGATGCTGTTAGCGATGTAGACCACGCCCAGTCCCTCTGTCTGCTCTCTGTCCCGCCAGTTCTTGAAGAACTGCTTGAAGAGCGGCGTCTCGCCCATCTCTGGCAGAATCTGCACCTGAGTGTGTTTGGGGTAACCCATCTTCTTGATGAACTCGTCGGCTGCTTTCATGGCTTCCTTTCGTTCATCCATGTTGGCGTCTTTGCCTGTGAGCAAAAGAAAAGATAGCGGTGGTATGTAAAACATTAATTGTGATATGAGTATTTTAATTTTGAAACAAATGAATAGTATCTGCGTTGTATGACGAGCTTTCTGTGGGAGTGACTCATTAGTGCAACAATATTCTATTTTTCTCATTGTTTAATTGTGAAAAAAGTTAGCTTAGCATTAACACTGGAGGCAGGGGGAACAGCCTGGCTCCCTACCAGCACCTCGAAAGCTCACTTAATATCATAGTTACATCTTCTTTGTTTAAGCCGTTCAAAAAGAGTGGAAAACGGACATACTGCTAGACAACCTTAAGGCAAGACTCCAGGAAGTCACTTCCCCCGGAAATAGAAATAGACACAACCCAAGAGAAAACTAAACAAAGTGTAATTTTTACACTTTGGTATTTGTACTGACATACAACATATTTATTACTGAGCTTTAGGGATGCTGGTATGAGGAAATGTTTTTACCTGGACAAAGGCAGGCTAACTATTTCCCCCTCAATCTTTGCGCTAAATTAAACTAAGCTAACTGTCTCCTGACTCTTGCTTCATATGTAGCATACAGACATGAGAATGGTATCAATCTTCTCACCTTACAAAATGTCAAACGATTCTTTAACGGGGACCTAAACTCTTAATATGTCACTGTAGCTCAAAGCCTAGTTTTTCTCGAGATCTGGCTGTGAGAAGTAATTCAGCTGCACCTGGGCTCACCACGACTGGCAAACCTTTGCTAAATGAACATTTTAGGAATCCACTGCAGCTTCCTGCACTGACCTTTCCAGACGAAGATCTTGCCATCGGAGCCGTGGTCCAGAATGAAGCAGTCACCGGACTCTAGGGCGCTCTGTGCGAACGGGTTCTCTGCTGCCACCAGCGCAATGCTCATGCTTCCATTGGCATTGGACACCTACAGGAGGAGGTGAAGGATGGAGGACGTTGTTCAGGCATGAGGTGTCACTTTTGTGATAATTACAAAAGAGCAGCTGAAATAATATCCCTGTCACTTAGAAATGATCAATAAGTATAACTGTGACGTTAATAAGTCACAATGTTTTGACTTTCAAATTATCACTGAAAATACCCAGATATTTCAAAACTGGTTTAAAACAATTTGCATGTGTATTTTATAAACTTTATTTATGTTTACCTCTCCAAGAACAGAACCATAATTAACAGTAAAAAACTTCTTGCCGCAGCAACATTCATAAATTAATATTTTAATAATTGCAAAAGTGAAAAGAAGCACTTGGAGTAAGTGCAAAGGAGCCTATAGTGAATACTTTTAAAATCTGATTTTCACCTGGATTTGTATTACTGGTTATTGTATTTGTGCACTTTACTATATCTGCATGTACAATATAAACAGCAGTGTATGTTTTGATTATCCTGCCTCTTAAAATAATTGTGCACTAACATTATTTGTTGCATTTGTTTTGTAATAAAAAATATATTTTCACAGATTCACAGATTATTATTCTAAATTGAAAACAGAAAATAATGAGCCCTTTATAACAAGAGATGTATTCCCAGAGATATTAAAGAGAAAGAGACAGCATGTGTGTTTAGGTTGGTCACCTTGTAGAGTTTGGCACTCTTCCTGTTTGAAGCATCAGCTTTGATGTCATCAGAGGCTCCGACAGGCAGATCTGGTTTAGGCCCCAACACCTGAAGACAGAAGCAGCAAGTTTTAACACAGATGTCAGTTTGAGACTTTGCTTGTTCTCATCATTCACTGATCTCACCTCCAACATCTTCTCTCTCTCCACCCCCTCGTCACAGACGTAAACGCGGGCCCGCCCACTGCGCTCGTTGTCACGGATACCCTTGGCGACCTGAGTCGCCTTCAGCTTCTCGAAGCGGTTGCTCTGGGAGCCACACCACTGGTAAATCTCCTGTAGAAGAAGAAGAGCAGATTAAAAAGCAGATAAGTAGAGTGGAATTTAAACAAGTATTTTGTGTTTTACAAAAACAAAGACAACCTTTCCCATGATCCTTAGCTTCTGTTTGTTAAGCTGACACAACGTTTTGTCCGTGTAGCGTATGTCTACTTAAAAACCCTCCCTGTGGTAGTGACAATCGCACCATATTATCACAGTAAGTATAATATTGATCTCAGTGTGACTCACGGCTCCCAGGTCCAGGATGAAGCAGTCTCCCTGGTTGAAGCTGTCCCAGCTGACCGCCACTTCCGTTGCCCGGACAACACGGCGACCTTTGACCTGGAGCACCCGCTGCATGACCACCTCGTTAGTGACGACGTGCTTAAACCCAGATGCCACGCCGCCTTTCTGGAAGGTAAGAGTTGCATTTTCAAAATAAAATACCTGTCTTTTAAGAAAAGTGGCTCCAACCTCCACAAAAATACATTTAACAAAACAAAGAAAGATTTTTTCATGAATATTGGGAAATTTACAAGATTTACAAAATAGTGGCAAACAGGAAATCTCACTTCCTATATACCAGTACCTATATGTGATCCCAGGTTCAAAATGCACCAAAGCAAAGGCAAAAAAACACACGAAACATGCATCCTCTCCTTGTATATAGATGTTTTACAGCTATAAACATGCAAACTTACCATGTATTTGAGTCCAGACTTGAAATAGCCAAGAAAGGTTTTGGACTCGTGTCCCTGGACCTCGCGGTACTGGATGGGTTTTCCCTTCAGGAAGTCGTCCATTTGGACTGTAAAGATGGCCGCCGAGCCTCTCTCATCCTGGGAACAGAAATCACCTGCACCAGAGGAACCACAGATGTACTCCATATTAATTCTCGTCCTTATTTCTATCTCAGCAGTCTGTACATCTACTCAGAGAGCCACATTTTGTGATTGATGAGTTCCCTCACTGAGGACTGAGTGAGTCAGGAGGTCGATATGCAGCAGCAGCAGTGGGCCAGCAGACACGTTTATACAGGCAACATTATTCTATTTCAGTTGGTGGGTGGGTTACATCAGATCCTGTTCGTTGGTAAAAGCTGTTTCCATGATCAATCAAGTTGACTAAAAGGACATGAAATCAATAAAAAAATACGACTTTCCTGTTTGGTGATGACGCAGTCAGACACTCTGTCTTCTGTCATCAGGACTAATCTTTAGGTTTTGGCTGCTCCAAATACTAATTTGGATTTTAATTTGAAAGTGACAATGACTTGTTGTTGATGTCGCTGTCCAGTGAAAACTAGGGCTGTGTATACATTAAGATAGGTATCATGATGCAGGGGATACGATTTAATATATCGCAATACTGTTAGCGAGGCGATATATGGCGAAAACTGTCATCACACCACCCTAGCATACAATTTGAGGAAAACAAAGTCAATGTTTTTTTTGCAATCCGAGCAGTGGAATCTGCATTTGCATTTATCACAGACCCTGTAACGTCCAACATCAAAGCACTACTTTTTGTGCAATCTGAGCCACTGTTTGTCACAAATCTTTGTATGTAAACTATTCATTAAGTATTGATAGTGTTTTTGAGAATCTATACAGTATCACAAAACATATTATCGCAACAAGTATCAACATTTGACATGGTTGAAGGATTAAATTCACCTTAATGCAGGGGTGTCAAACATGCGGCCTGGGGGCCAAAACCGGCCCGCCAGAGGGTCCAATCCGGCCCGCGGGATGACTTTGCAAAGTGTAAAGATTAGTTGTTTTGATCATAAAGTAAACTACTGTTCCAGATACCTGTGACTAAATGTGTGTGCCTTTGTAGATACACTGTGATCTGTAAGTTGTAATGCACATGTGTAAATGATAAACTGATACTATTGTTGAAATTGCAACTTTTCTTCTTAAGACATTTCAGGTTGTTCATAATGTTTTGTAAAAAGATAAAATGTGAACATTTTCAGAATGTACTTTTTTGCACTAAAACAAAGGGAAACGTTTGGAGTTGTCGTTATTTACAGGTTATTATGCTGTGATGTTACTGGTCCGGCCCACTTGAGATCAAATTGTGCTGCATGTGGCCCCTGAACTAAAATGAGTTTGACACCCCTGCCTTAATGGGTTGAGAAGAATTATCCTACGCTTAACATTTAAAAATCCCATTTCATGAAAATGATTAATTAAGCTGCATGGTTGTCATTGGACAGATTTATTCAGACCACTATATCTTTGTCTGTATACAACATATGAAAACTCAACATGTCGCCGACGTGCAGTATTCTTTTTTTAAAGCTAGCTACTGTCAGCGTGTTCTACAATATATAAAATAGTGGAAGAAAGTCATTACTGTTAGAACATTTTCTCCAATACTGTAGCTTTACCTCTACATACAACATTTAAATGCTGATGCATCAGTTAATAATCTTCCACTATACATATCGAATCTTATTATAAAGGGGCCATTCTGCATGAGTAGTTTAATACTTTTGCAGATAAATTGTCATTTTAAGCCACATTTTTAATCCAGAACTTTAACTTGTTATGAAATATGTTACAATGTGGCATTACTGCTTTTACTTAAGTAAATGATCTGAATACTTAATCCACCAATGGCAGTATTTGTTTGTGTATGCTGAACGGTGCAAAACGGTTTTGACTAAATCCCTTGTACTGAAACCAAAACATCATATGCAACATATGAGGCTTTAGATCATTGAGAAAGTGTCAGTTATGAAACTGCACTGTATCCTTGTTGTAAGCTTTTTAAGTATGATCACAAAGCACATCTGTAACAGGAAGTAAGGCCTGTCACAATGGCTGATCTAAGTTAGGAGGATGAGACGCAGCTGAAACATAAAACACAACAGCAGCGGTAAACGCAGCTTTGTCTGTTAACGTACAGTCTCGTCTGTTGTTTAAAAACAACACGTTTTTCTCCTCTCATCCTCCCACATTCAATACCTCACATGGAAATTGTCACATGCAAAAGAAAAAAAAGGCTGAATGGATCCAAAAATGTTTGTCTCTTTTCGCATTAAATATTGATTTGAATATTCTGCTTTGAAGTAGAATCATTTTTTTCTCATAAGTATATTATATACATAAGTGCTGGATGACATAATTACATTTCTTTAAATCAAATTCACTTTTTAGAGATCTTGTGTACACATGTTTTTCTAAGGAGCTCCTAAGGGAACCAGGAAAAAAAAAATATATATATATATACATACTTTTGTGTTCTCCCGAGAAACTTTTGAATTAATTTTCAGTTATGAAGGAGAATGTAAAAGTATTTTTTTCCTTACGGGATCCATAGTTTTAATGTGATTTTACAATTAAATCTAATGTCAAATAATCAAACAATATGTAAACATGTTTTTAAGCGGATATTCCCTTGACCTCTGCTTATTTCCCTGTCATCATAACGTCCGTCTCACTGCACTCACCCAACCAGAAGTGGAGGTCGTACTGCAGGTTCCCCGAGCGTTGTTTGATGGTGTTGAGGAGGAGGTAGGCGTCTCCGGTGTAGAATCCCCCATACAGGTTCTCGGGGACAGGCACCAGGTCGAAGTTCTCCACCCTCCACACCTGGAGGCCCGGCATCGTTCCGGCCCGATCGAACTCTGGGTGCTGCACTGCCATTCTGCCTGCAGGGAAATCACACACCTGAGATTTAGTGCTTTTCTACCCTGCTATACTGCACAGAGGAGAGCCGTGGAGCTTTGTAATTACCTTTTAAAAGTCAGACCCTATTTGTGAGATGTTTGCTCTGGAAAGCCACTCCCTTTAAGGCTGAGATGTTGCCATGGATACAGCGATAAAGTTTAGGGTTACAGTTAGATATTAATGGTACAGCAGGGTGAGTCATTGATGCCCTGTGCTCTGGGTGTTTCCTATGGTAAGCAGGAAGAGGAAGCCCAGGCAGTTATGACTCAGGCATTGTCATAACAGGCAAAAGAAACCCTGTGTGTACTTATATATAGGAAAAGATTTGTATAACTAGATATAACTTTATGCATGCAACCACAAATACCTGGACACTAGGGGTAGGAGATATGGCGAAAATCTTCTATCATAGTCATCTTGGTTTTGGCTTTTCTTTAAATGTGTCACCCATGTCCCTATGGTCTCCCAGTACGTTTATAGCACAGCCCTAACAGCCAAAGCTTCATGCACACACATATCAAACACTTCAGCCCTATCTCAGAGCATAAAAGACATGAGGCGCCAAATCAAGAGTTTCAAGTAGGCGTGTGTCTGTGCTGCATTGGATTCCAACCCGCTGGCCTCTCAGAATAGCATGTGTGGATGTTTGAGATTTTTAAGTTGGTAAAATCTTTGTTATGGGCGTCTGGAAACTGTTTCCAGAACAACAGTTAGTGAGTTAACAACAAGGTAATCAGGTTTGGGATTATTCGACACGACGGTGTAAGGTCCTCAAAAGACTTTAGAAATATGTGTTAAGCTTCATATTTGTTCAACTTCTATTAAAGACAGCATAACAAAGAAAAATAACTCCATACTCTTAGTTACTGTACATACGATTTAAAATTTAAATGTTTAAAAATGGACTTGTACTTTACTTGCTACATTACACTTTAGGTCCATATATCTATGTTGTAAATAATGTTTTATTTTTGAGAAATAAAGTGTTCTTATATTTGTTTGACAGCTATAGTTGCTTATCAGATTAAGATGTACGCATACAAAATGTAAGATCTTACTAAATATGATGTATTATTATAACTGTAACTACCCAATTGTATATAAAGTCATTAAAATCACACTGATAACTTAACTTTGTTTGTTAACAAACGTCCACACGGTGCCTTTAACTTGGTAAATAGTTATCATAACTGATAATAAAAACGTTGTTGCTAACACTTCTGTTCTTGCACGACTTACTTGTAATGTATTATTTATACATTGTGGTCTTGCTGCTTTTATTTAAGTAAAATATCTAAATGCATCTTCAACCTGGTAACTATTTGCAATGTCAGATAACACAGTTCACACTACATGCAAAAGTGAACAGATGTGTGCTCTGAGGTTTTGCAGCAGACTCTGACCCACATATTAGTGGCTCGCACAGAAAACAGTGCAGAGAGCAAACAGCTCTGAAGTGAAGCCGTGTTCTGAAATAAGAACCTGACCTCTCTGAAAGGGGCTCCTGTGAGCTTCAATGGTGCATTTCTTCTTTATTTTGCTCATTTAATTAAGTGATTATGTGCTTATAAGACATTCAAACCCTTTTAATGAAGCTCAGATTCAGGTATTACCAACAAATCTAAAAGCTGGAGGTCATGTAGTTCAAAATAAACACAGAATCCAGTTTTCCACAGGAATGCTGCTTGGACCAGCTGCCTCTCAATTTGCATTACTAAAGTCCTCACTGGAGCAAGAATCCATTCTTCTAGGCGGCTGTCTGCCCACAAACATGGCAGAAATCTGCTCCTGACCCTGCAAGAGGGAGGTGGCCAACCAATGTGGGGTTCCTTTTTCCCCATTTTGGCTCTCCTCTCATGTAACAGACTCACTGTGCAGTATTTAGTAGGAATGTTTCAGCATGGAAAAGTTAAGTGGATCATTTTCACAGTCAACTTTCCTGGTTTTTGTCCTGTTGTCAACACATGTGGCTAGCTGGTGGATTTCTTTAAGATGAATTATTTGGATAGATATTTGACGTTGTACTGCAAAGAAACAAATACATTAATGTGTGGGACTATAGAGAGCTAATACATGTACAGCTCCTTTAGAAGAATGACATGCAGTCAAAACACCAAAAAATGTAGCCAAAACAGCTGGGTACACAAGAGTCATACGAGGTCATGAGCCGTCTGAGCTTCCATGACACCGCAGCGCCTGTGTCGGGAGGCTGCTGGGCCATTCCACTGGGATCATTATTGATGGAGGTTGCGGAAAGCTGAATTTTCCTACAGTGGCTCTAAAGAAGTCTGGTGGAGTTCCTGGTCAGACAGCAAATCTGCAGCGTCTGCTGCCACACAGGAAGGTTACACTGAGCGAATGTTAGCAATGTGTGAGCCCTAATAAGTGTAGCCTGAAAACAAACATACCAATAGATATATGCGATAAATGGCATTGCGATATTTTTGCATGTCCAAAAACATGTTGATAACCAAGTCTTTCATATTTGTTTAAAACTAGATGTGTTTCTCCTTTCGACCAGAAATGTGGGCTTTTTCTTTTGGGAATGCATCTCCGCCCCAGCCTTGCAAAGTCATGGCTAGTTGATTTGTGTACAAAGCAAAGAGCTGTCTGTAAACAGGCAAGAGGCCGAGTGTCTCAAACTGTGGTAGAAACCACAAATGAGATGCATGTTCTAAATGCGCTGTCTATATTTCCAAAGAATGTTCCTAAAAACCTGAATCATATCGGCATATCCAACATGTTTTCATCAGAAAATGCTACATATGGAATAAGGCCTAATTCTAAATATCCAAACGTATTGTGCTGTTTACAGGACACGTCTCAAATTCTGAATGTTATCATATTTGGAATATTAGTGTGCATGTAAACGTAGTCAGTGAAACAGCTGTGGATTTTGATCGTCCGGTTTAAATGTATGCAATCTGGCGCAAATACCGATCCAGCATATTAGATCTAGGAGCTGTGTTTATCAAATAACAGTCAGTGAAAGTTCCTGTTGGATGTCTGTTCAGGCCGGTGAGTGGACAAAGTGGACTGATAGTCAAGATAAGATAGATTAGCCCTTTAGCTAACCAAAATCTGTGTGTTTCTCTGTGATGTACGTAATGTTAATGTATTTAGGTAGAGGGATATATTGTCTGTAAAAATTATGGAATTGATTCATGTTATCTCGACACAAAAGTCATTTAGGAGGCGCTCAGTTATCATAGTTAAGTTAGGGTTAGCGCAAGATTTTAGAAAATAAAAATAAAGAAGTGAAACAGGAAATAGTTTGAGCATCTGAAATGCTGAAACACAAATGAGGTGGCTACCACATCTTCCAAACTGCAACTTCCTAAATATCTGAGGAACCGTCCTAAACAACAGAACAATACAATAACGTTATGTTCCCAAACCACTCGTAATAAAAGAGTAACTTCTGCTTGAGTTGATATACAGCCATTCATTAACTTAAACAGACACACCCAGCAATATGAACAGCTCGCATGCAATATGTGAGCTGAGCATGGGGGTCCTCATTAACACAGAGGCGGCTGTACAGCAGAGACATGCAGAGTCCCTGAAGGTAGCATAGGGCGTATTAAAGCCAAAAACTGTGAAACATTACAGGAAAACTTATCACTTCAGTTTTCACTTCGTAACTACACTTGAAGTAAAGTTTGACATTATTGCTTCTAGTGTAAATTTCATGACAAAAGTACTTTGTCAATCCCTGCGATAAATGTTCAAAAACATGCTGCATACGTAGCTCTCTGGTTGCCTGAAAAGTTGACTTGTTCAAGAAGTCTCTTCATCCAACAGCAGCCGAATACCTTTACTCTGAAACATTTCACCTGCTGAATATATCGCTTCTTATTCCAAGGGCCTTTGTTTTTGTGGCACTAAATAAATATGACTGCCTTTGATTATGATCTTCCCTTCTGATGGAGAGAAATGCTCCGTCTGTCTTTGCACATCAAAGATGTTTTCTCCCACACTTAGATACTCGTACTGCGTGCGATTTAATAAAGCAAACATCAGACGGGGGGTACACAGCATCTGATTCACCTCACACTTTGAAAAATCAAAGCCGGTATTTAAAAATGTGATAACAACTGTGACAAAAGGTCAATAACAAACACAATGTAACAGGAATGAGGGAGAAGGTTAGAGAATGAAATCTCGTTGTCGTTTTTTTTACAAATTAGAAGCTGACTAAAACAACAGTAACCATGAAATGTCTCTGGCAGATGCAGGTTGGATAAAGTGACTCAGGGAGGGGTAGTTTGACTCAACACACACACACGGCTACAAGCTTAAATAGAACAGGTCACATGACTGTTGGGGAGTGCTTCTACTCAGGCGTGCTGGGAAAACCATATGGTGTCTATAAGCACCTCTGCAGAGCCCGAGGTATTCCACAAGTTTCTGCCCTCTCCCTGTGGGCTCTTTGCCCCCCCCCCACCTCCAAATAACCATGAAGTGAGTCTGTCAGTCCAACCTCAGCTATTTGGTCCCCTCCCCCATAATCACCAGCCTCTCTTTTGTGTCTGTCTTCCCTTGAGGCCTCAACACTTGATCCGCTGCACGGATAGCAACAGTGGAGTCAGATGATTCGATTTATTATTTCAAGCCCTTGTGATTTGTTTGCTGGTGTCCTACTTCTAAAACAAGCCCATAATAGTCCTGAGTTTCTGGGCTTCTGCGCTGAGTTTCTCAAAAAAAGTTCCTCTTTCAGGGAAAGGGGATTCTTGATGATTCATTTTCTCCACTCATGCCACTCTGAGCCTCTTGAAGGCCGGGCAGCTGTCCTCTTGCTCGCTCAGGACAGATAACACTCTGCTTCCTGTTTACACAGTGTAAGACAAAGACAATCAAAATGGCTGTTTATGACTTAGTAAATAACCACCCTGATATATGATCGGTTGTTAAAAAATACGAGACGCTTGTTTCAGGAACAATCTAGCTGAAACCAGTTCTGAGCTAAATTAATCATATCAAGCAAATAAACTCATATTCCTTTCAAAATGGCCTCTTACTTGAAAGATATTGACATGCAATGCAATCTTATTAACAGAAATGTATGTATTTAACATGTGAACTTTAATGCCTGCAGGTAATGTGATGTACAGTATATCAATAGTTTCTAAATCATTGCCCTGTCCAAATGCAACACGCTGCTACAAGACACCATGTGTGTTTTAATACTTAGGTGTGGCCCTGTTCATCCTTCACTGGAAAAACATTGACCATATTGAATTCAATGGGAAAACCCCAACTTTTCTCCTGAAATACAGAGCACATATTTCTACAACGTATGGTCTCAGTTGCTAACTTCATCTCGATTTTGAAAGTCTCATGCAGAAGATATTAAAGGATCTAAAAATATGGCTTAACGGTCGATCAAACTCTCTTGCTTTTGAAAAACGTCCATTAATGATTAAGAGAAAGTACTCGACCTTAGAGAAGATATGAAGATCATTTAAGGAGTTTCTAGAGGGGGAGAAATCTGCAATAGCCTGTTTAATTATTGTACTTTGAAATGTTTTTTTGTATTGACCTGTCATCACAAAGTATAATTAGATGGCCCCTTACTTGTTTGTTTGTTTGTTTGTTTGTTTGTTCGTTAAAATACTTTGGGAGTTCTGTCGAACATTCAATGAATACATAAAAGATATTACAGCACAATGAGTAGGTTGTGGTTTGTAAACACAACATTCTTTTTTTAGGACTTTTATGAAAGTCCTAGTCATTGTGCCTTCAAGGTTTATAGAAGGATCTGTTTGAGTTGTTTTGTGAATGCCCCACCCAACAACGACCCATTTAACTGTCCAAAAATTGATTAAATTTAGCCAACTGAAACTGTTTGGGTAACGTTAGGGAAAAACTGCCTCCCCTGTTAGAAGAAACCAAGCCAAGAAAGTGTTTCATATGCTTTGTATTTCAATAAGTAGTTGGACGTGCTTTACTCTACAAATTAAGTGATTTAAGTGCAATGGTTATAGGTAACCTAGACAGCCCCAGTTTTAAACCAGACATCTTCTGACCTGCAAATCACCAAATCCCTGTTTACTGGACTTTTTCTTTGTCATGCCTCCACTTTTGCTGCTGAGCGAGGACATGGAGGACAGTCATTGCATGACTGCATAACCACAAGTGTGTGCTTGTCAAGAGACGTAAATATAACTTCTGTTTACAATTAAATAGTTAAATCTAACTATGCTGTCATGTGAGGACAGTCGACTAAATTTGTATTTCTCGCTCCAGCAGCTGACAAACATTACAGTTAGCAGCTACAAAATGTCCCCTTAAAAAACATTATTTTGAGCCTAGAAAAGGCATTTTGAGACCTAAAAGTAAAAATGGGAAACATGTCCACAGAGCCTACAAACATCCCCACCAGTTCAGCTGTCCTGCCCTGGTAGACAGAAAACATGCACACAGTTGTTGTTTGAGGATTATAGTTGCTGGGTTAAGGCATCCCTTAATCTCTGTCCGGCTGGCAGCTGACTGTGGATCTGACAAAGCACCTTCTGATTGGCTAACACAAGTCTGCCTTTATCTCCTACACTCATACACACTTATACACTACACTGACTGACTCTCAACCACATAAAGGATGTTGTGACTAACTTCCTCAGGAGCACTTCTACTATTTGATTGTGTGTTTCTATGGCAACCACAGTGCTCCTTATATAGAGATGAGCAGCTGATGATGAAAATCTCACAGATGTGTTGAAGTGAGACGCTCAAACAAACTTTGTTTTACTGTAATGCAGCAAAATACAGCATGATAGACAGGTTTCTTTGGGTTTCACATCATGGCAGTCTGAGGTCACTATCATGAAGAATGTGAGCAAGCCTGGTCAGAATAAGCAGAACCACACAGCATTATTAATCATCATCAGGGTTTCCACTGCTGTCCATATATGGCAGCTGCGTTGCACTTTTGACAATAAAAGCAGGGTTTACACGTCTTTGAATGAGCAAGACAGACAGAACTTGGCTTCAAGTAAACCAATATTTTACACGCAGAGAGAAGCCACGTATTTAGCCCTAAACCCTCCCTTTCTTCCCAGCATATCAAACCTTTGTTCCAGCGTGTAAAGTAACGGTTCATTACTGCTGCCCTCATTAAGACATCACATTCATAAATCTGTGCTATAGGCCTACAGGCTGTTTCATCGCAGAAAGTGGGTTTTAACGTACCTGAAACGTGTAGATTGTGATCGGTGTGAACCTGAGTGAGCCGCGGTGAGCGCTTCTAGCTGCAGCGGGAGCAGAGAGGCGTCGAGTCGGCAGGCTGCGGAATGAGGAGCCGCTGTTTATGCTTCTGGCCCGGGACACTCCCCGTTATGACACTCCCCTGGCTGGGCTGCAGCACCGCCTGTCTACGTGTAGGGCGGCCGACACAAGCAAACTGATGTCTATATCAATCTGTCTAATCGCTCTCTATCTGTCAACTTTGTAAACCATGTGTATTTTGTTCTTTATATTGGATTTCAATGTGTTGTGTTATTTGGACATTTAATTATATACATTAAAAAACAATACATGGGTGTCTTTTCTTTTTCTTGCAGGGTTAGGGTCTACACTTCCGGTCTGAAACAGAGCGCCCGACACTGCCCCCTGCCTGCTGTACAGATGCTAATAAGGCACACCTTGTTTCTTCCTTCATAGTCTGGTTAGCAGTCTACTGTATTACAGACTGTGCATGCTCATGGTTTTTCCATGTGCACACAGTCATTGCAGTGTGTGAGGTTCAAACTTGTTTTTAAGAAAATTAGATTATTACAGCATAATAATTACTTCATACTCATAATATTTTGTGATATTACGTACGCGGCGTACAACTCCTTGTGTAGCTCCTGAGTACAGTATGGTTTTGCAATTATTACACTGAGATACTAAATGCATCTATGATGCCATCTTGGTTCCACGTTTCTGTGCAATGAAAATGCACTTATTTTTGTTTGTGCCTTAAATATGTAATACCTGCTAACAAAATCATGAAAGTGTGTATGCCAAACTCTAACTTGTGAATTTAATATCTACACAAAGCATATATTGCAAAATAGTAGTTTTTGGACCTTCAAACACTTCCAATAATGACTAATTATGTAAAGGCTGGCCTTCATCTTTAATGGCTCCAGCAGGTGTTGCAGATGTTTGGTTGTCAAGCAGAGACTGGAACCAGATATGGTTTCATCTTATTAATGTTTCATCCTTTCCATTATCCATTTATGTGCTTATCTGATGCGTAAAACAATTTATTTTAGCACTATATCAACATTTTATTATTATTATTAGCTGCATTAACAGAGTGCACTGTCATATAGCAAAGACAGCCACTGACAGAAATCATTGTCTATATTGTAAAATCTTATAAATACACATGGAGCATAAGAGAGATAACCAATGTCCACAACTGCCAGGCTGCTATCAAATCTGTTGCATGTTATGTTGTTAGACATTTATTTAGTATGTTTCCGTCTTCTGTCTTGTTGATAGGCATACGCTGACACTGCTACCAATAATATCACATATGACTAATGATAGTTACGTGTAATTTAAAGTCTTCAAAACTAATAGTATTTATTTTAATTGTATCAAGATGTCTGAAAACGTGGTGAGCCAGTCATTGAGGATCCTGACTGGCTCTGGGTGGTATTACAGTAAGTAACATAAAGTTATTTTGGCCCTTTTACCAAGTGAGCAACGTCACATTCAAATGTTTCTAAGTGCATTTAGAATTTTCCCATAAGACCTTAACATTACATTACATTAATTTAGCTGACGCTTTTATCCAAAGAGACTTCCAAAGGTGGATTCACCCATGTGGATACAACCCAAAGAGTTGTAAGAATTCATGAACTTTGTGAAATATGCGTCACGTGCTACATTTAGAGACAAAATACAGAAAGATTTTTTTCAATGTTTTCAGTCTGCGACGGACAATGCTTGACTGACACTACCTGCGTATCAGACCACAGAAACCCACCAGTGCAAACACTGATCTTGCAGGTTAAACCAATTTTATTTTTATTTTTTACAGTAAATTGATTTGTAAATCCCATTGTATTCATTGCATTAATCAATCAAAGCACACGTTCACATTCTATTATCTTTTTTTAATCATGTTCTTTTTGGTATTATTTGAGAAAAGAATATGCTAACATTTAGAATATGACAGGGAGGGAATTTGATTGACCACCAACATGAAACGGGATGCCCTTTACCTTATTTTCAAATCTCGGTGGCCCTCTAGTGGACAAAAGACAACAGTAACAGTGGGTCATTTGTGTTCATCCTTACTACTGGCACCAACAAATATGAGACAGTAATAACAAGGTAGCATTATAAGCTGATTGCTGATGTTATTTAACAGGACATTTTATTTGAGTGATGTAAAAGTAACAATCAACTGTTAATTACAGAATGTATTTGACTTTTCCTCTTTTACTATCTCTACGTTATTTATGTTCCATTGAACATAATACTTGTATGCGGTGGTAACGAGCAGTTGTAAAGAGTGTTTATCTGCTCACAATACAAGACAACATGTCACATCAGGGCAGCAAAATATTTTTACTCTTCTTGGGGACAAAATGTTGATAACAGATTTATGTAAATCACTTATTGTCTTGAGGTAACAGATGCTGTATATCAAATTACTGACACCGATGTACATTGTCTATGTCAACCAGTTTCTAAAATTAGGAGCTGTAATCTATGCACAGATTGAAAGGCTCCAGTCATGGATGAAAACATCCCAACAAGAAAGTCTTGTTTTTGTGCCTTGGTGTTTCGGACAGTAACAGAAGCTGCATTCAGAGTGACAGGAAGTCCAGCAAGCCTCAATAGGCAGAGCTGTACACTGGAGACTTGGACATGAGTTGGATAGCTCACCCAAATCACAAAAAAAAACATGTTTTCCCACGAACCCCTACTGGCAGTCATGCAGATAGCTTTATCTTTATTTGCCAAAACACATTAAGAGCCTAAAACTGTTGAAGCCCATTTCAGCAAGCACAATAAAGTAAGAGGAAAAGCCTTGTGATGAAGAAAAAAAGAGCATGTAACTTTTTTTAACATTATTTTTCCAAACTAGTAAGTAGTAGTAGTAATGTGAAGTGATTGAGGGGGTGATCACATGACTTTTCAGCAGGGTGACATTTATTGACAACACTACCAGAAGGTCAGTTTTTACTTATCTTATGAAATATAATAATAATAACAATAATATGATCCACGGACCCCTATGAAAGCCCATTTCTGCCAGTAAACAAAAAAAATAAGATGATTTTCTTTTTCTTCTAAATACTGAGTTAGTATCTCGAAATAATAATTTAGTATTGCAAATAATTAATAAGTATCTCAAAATAATGTCTTAGTATCCCAAAATAACGAATTAGTATCTCAACATAATGTACCACGTCATTATGTTGAGATATTAAGTCCTTATTTTGACAATTTGACAACATTTCTCATTATAATGACTTACAGAATCTGTGTTTTCATCACATTGGCAGAAATGGGCTTCCATACCTCACTGTGAACAAGAAGTCATTAGAAACTACCAAAGACATGTAGTAGTCCCAGTGAAAACAGCTGACAAATTCATTCATTGCAAATTCTGAGGCTTTCAACAGGGGTGCCCATTATCTCCCTCGTCTTTCCTTTTATTTCTTTGCTGAAAGTTTTTTGTGCTGTCTGTCTCTGTGATGAGGGGCAGGTGCTGGGCCAGCAGAGGGGCCCGCTCCTGCTGGTTGTTTGAAGAAGATTGAGGGGGATCTTGTCTTTGGAAACGTCAATTAAATAGTTTGAAATCATTGACAGATGAAGTGGGTCAGAAAGCAGTACCTAGTAGTGAATTGACAGCTTCACTGAGTCTAATAAGATATTGCACTTGGCAGTTTTGATAGCTCCACTCCAACTGAACAAGCTTCATGGTAAGAAAATATTCCTCTTAGTTTCTTTCCTCGTGAGCTCACCATTTGATGGTGTTCCTCACATTCTTGCATTTTATGGCAAGCTGCAACTTAGAAATGCTCTATTTCTCTTTTCTTCCGCGGGCAAGCTTCTTCTGAAAGAGATAAAGGATCTGAAGCATGAATCATGTGGGTGGTGAAACTATCACTTACACATCTGAAGACCTCGGAGTTTGTGGTGCTGAGACGTCTTACAAGCTCTTCTAGTCCACATTTTGCGTTTACATGAAAATAATGTGAGGAAAAGAGAGATATCTTGATCACAAATTCTGACAGGCATTAAAAGACACAGCAGAGGTCCATTTTGGATTGCAATAGTCATACATGGAAATAAATATTCAGAGTGTGAATAGGCTGATATTTTAATACAGCTATTATATGACATACAGGCACTTTTCATTTTTGTTTTTCACTGGCTATTAAGTGTCCTTGTAGAACATAATATTGATGCATTGAAACTTATTATCAGATGTTAGTTCACTAATAAAGTGCGTAGCAACAGCCTTCTTGAAACGAGCAGATTAAAGTCTCTTCTATTGCAATATGTCATTATTTTCTCCCCCTTTTTCTAGCTTTCGATGTCCACTCACCAACTCAAACCCAGAGAATCCAAAGTATCCATAATTGCTGTGATTTTCTTGAACTTGCAACATAAATTTCCCTCGGGATGAATAAAGTATCTATCTATCACTGACAGCTGTTGTTTCTAAGTTGCAAAACATTAAGCTGGATCTCACTATTGGAGGAAATGATGGAGCTCATACAAAGAGAAACAGGTAAGCATTCCACAACCAAACTTAATGTCTCAGATATAATAATAATAATAATAATAATAATAATAATAATAATAATAATAATAATAATAATAATAATAATAATAATAATAATAATAATACATTAGACTTGTATAGCGCTTTTCTAGTAACTCAAAGACGCTTAACAGAGTGAAATAAATATATAAACGAACAAACGGAAAAATAAGGGAGGATAAGCAGAAGAGAGGTTCAGTGTTTAAAGGCAGTGTTGAACAGGTGAGTCTTAAGTGAGGAGGAGTCTGATGGTTTGAGGTAGAGTGTTCCAGAGGGTGGGAGCAGCGATGGAGAAGCAGCAGAGTGGAGGGTGCGGGTGGAACAACATTTTTTAGGTTTAACACATTGTATGTGTTTTACTGAACTAACTCTCGTAATGCTCTTCCTTGTAAGGCCTTATTTATATTTATACAAATGTCAGTATAGCTCAGCAGTGATAGGTATTTTATTTTTGGTGTGTCATTTTAGTAGGTTTGGAAAAGAAGAAGTTAATGATGCAAAGATTAAAATGATGATGATAATTCCGATTGTTTTAAGGATGAAAAGTAATTGACTGCAAACACTAAATGTGCTTGAGTTTGAACTGTTTCAGAATGTTCTAAAATCATTAAATAAAATGTTTTATGTAATGTAATAAAGTACTTTTCAGCTTCTTTCTAGTAATTCCAGAGTGTTCAGTGTTCTTCAATAAGTCAGGAAGATTCTCTTTTTTAAGTGTGTTTTTAATATTGTACTCTTTGTCATTATGAGGAAATATTTCATAAAACATACAAGGAATTTGTATCCGGTTTTCAGTAGCTCTCAATATCATTTAATATATTTTTAAGAGCATAAAATACAGATTTATAGCTAAAATAAAAACATTTAATGAGGCAAATATAGATATTGCCTACTACATGGTTATGGTAGTGTAGAATACATGGTAACTGTGTGTTTGTATAAGTAGTTAATGTATAGACTGGGGTGATTTATGTGCATACATCAATGGGGAGAGTATATTTGCAGTATATACAGTCTGCTTAGCTTTCATATCAAATAATATGACCACAACTTTGGAGAGCATCCCTGATTTGGAAAAGGTTGGTTGATAAGGTGTAGTCACATTGAAATGGATACTTCAAGATGCCACATTGGTCCTTTTGCTGTGACCTAATATTCAACAAGAATAAGAATTCGAGTGTTTTTCAACATTTTTCAAAAATATTAATAATTTAGTAAAATTGTATCACGTATTACTGCTTGAATAGCCCAGTCTGATGCTCTCTCCATCCCTAGTGTGTGTCTCTGCATCTATGTGCACGCGCGTGCCTGTGCATCTGCCATTCTGTGTGCTCGCGCATTATAAAAAGCCTTTAGTTCACGTGCGGAAAGAGACTCGAGAGGGGTGGGGAAGAAGTGACTTGTGGGATGCGGCAAGAGAGACAGAGGGGGAGAGTGACTGACACACAGAGTGAAACAACAGCGAGACTAGCGGGAAAGATATAAAATAACCCGCTTTACGGTTAATTTATCGCCTGACATTCAGGTTTGCGCAGACAGACAGCGGAAGAAAAAGTTCAGATTCCACAAACCAGCGCGTGGGAGTGGGAAGCAGGATCGTGACTGACTGAGGCAAGCTCCACTGTCTGTCTCGTCATGGCAGGTAATGCAGTTGAACAATTACACATATAAAACTGGGTTTTTACAACGCGATTTAGCTACAACAAGCTCTCTGCGCCGACAGTTGCAACACGATTTCGATAACCCAGCCTAGTGTCAGTTTAGCTAACGGTTGCTAGCTAACTGAACTTAGCTAGCTATTGCTAACGTTAGCTAGCCAGCAAACTCGAGTGTCATCGCCCATCTATCTGGCCTGTCTTTGCCGGCTAACGCTAGCTAGCCAGCTGCTGCTAGCGAACGATAGCTGTTTACCATTATCACCGGCCCGGGGCCAATCTTGCAAGCTAACGCTGCATACCGTGTTAGCCAAACATAGCTATCCGCGACATTAACGTATAACGTTTACTTGTCGTAGCCGTAACGGCTGCTGCTTCTCACTTGTGCACGGGAATGACTAATTTAAATGATCTCGTCTACTGTTGATGTTGAAACATAAAGCTAGTAGCTAGAGGTAAAACTGGTGGTTTTCACTCCATTGCACACATTTCTCAAACATGCCATGACTGGCTTGACAAGCCAGGCTAGCTAATGTTCTAGCTAGCTCAAACTTTGACATTGCCCACATGCAGGCTAGTACTCCAGGCCTGCTCCAGACTGAACAAGCGACTAAATATTCTGTGCAGTTTCTGACATAAGCGACTGGAGAGTCAAGAGAGCCAGTATTGGGGACATAAATATGCCTAAGTGGAAATACCCCCCGTAAAAGACCCAGATAGTCGATATTTTTGTAGCCTAACGTTACGTTAGCATTTCACTTTCCATTCATCAGTTGCTACTTGTGCAGTGAATATAGAGTTATTACAAATAAAATGCGACACAAATCGATTGTAGCCGATTGAGATTGATGGATATGTAGTCATTTAGCAAAAACTAAGTCCCTACTGACTATTTAGTACATACATTTAATCCATTTGGGCGGGGAAATGACACTGGTCTTTGGGCAGAGGCATTGCACATCATCCTTTTGTTGAAACTGACTGACTGAGATGATTTGAACAATTAAAAACACCTCATTGCTGTGAGCATTTTCTCAAGGAATGCAGGCAATCCATGAGAGTGCTACATTTTGTTCTGACCAGTACCAACCCTTTCCTGGCTGTTTGTCTTAAATCATGATTCATCTCAGAATGGTGACTCATATATGTCCTTGATTATTCTGCAGAGCTGTTCCACGACGTGTTATCGACAAATCAGACCAGTTTTCATTGTGTAATAACACTAATGGTCACGTGTATAAATATGCGGAATTTAACTCGCTATGTTGTGCAATGTGCTGTGTTGAGGGAGAACCTGTTGAGGCGAATGATGAGGTTATTATCAAATATAAAGCATGTATTATCTTGTTGGTGTATTTAACATATGAGCCTGGCGTGAGAGCATCTCCTGCTGGTTTTAACAGTTGCCCAGGCTTAAAATTATAGATGTTTCAAGACTGCATTTACCAACTGTTTCTATGCACTGGAGTTAATTCAGTATTTATGAAAATTATTTGTAATCCACCTTTTCTCTCAAGTGAGAAAACCACTACCAACTATGTTAAATGAAATGTTTTTAATGTTGCATGTCTTTAACATCCAAGTGGCATGTGTTTCATAACAGTATAAAACTTAATTAGCCCATAGCATAACTGGTGTTGCAGGTATTTTGTGTGGAACAGTTCACAGATATCTATATCTTGAGTTTAGTTTTGGAGAGATTGAAAGGTCATGTGATGTCAATAACGTTTGTCTTTTGAGGCTAGACTTTGTGAAGTTGTGAGGATATGTGCACATGAGTGATAACGCACGCTTTGGCAACAGGTTTGCCATCCGTCTGTAGTTGCATCATTTAAGTACCTGAGAATGACAATCGGCTGAAATAAATACTTTTCTTTATAGAGGTACAACTACTTGCATGTATGAGCAAGGAAAGTCTAAACGCCATCGGTACACTGTTTTGACATACCACATCATGTAGTTAATTATTGCTGAGGCACGCTGTTTCATCGTCAGCAAAAACTTTGAAACTTGGCCATCTTAGTTTATCTCAACATGCATCATAGTCTATTTCCAGCCCAATACAGTTAAGATGTGAGAAACTTTGTGAAGCTTGAAATTAAAATATACTGTCTGTACTTTATACTCTTATATATTTTGTATTTCTGCAGGACCTGGAGGTGACATGCAGTGGTGCTTCTCTCAGGTGAAAGGAGCCATTGATGATGATGTAGCTGAAGGTATGAGCTCTGCCAAGAACTAGTATTTGTAAGCATAAATCGCAGATGCGAAAGTGGGGGAAAATGTACTATGTATTAGGTTATATGCAGCTTTCAATGAGTGAGCTCAATGTCTTCCTCATTTGTTCCATTCCCACCAGCTAGATATAACACAATTTAGCTGTGATGTTACACATTTTAACTGCACTCCCTACAGCAGGACAATAATATAATGGCTATTGGCCTAATCCTAACTGTCAATTGCCTGGCTCACCATGTGTGGTCATCATGTAGATTACTAGAGAGAAAGTGACATTTTTAAAAGGATTACCATGTTATATTTTCAGAAGTTTTGCAGCGCCCATGAAACATTAGTATCTGTATTACCACTCCTACACTTTGTTTTTAAAAGTAAAAACATCTACAGTGAGCCGAGTAGATAAAGTGCCTCAGGCGACAAGTACCACTTGTGCTTTGCCTGCATGATGGACTCTGATGTTGGTTGCTCATTGTGTGGTGCAGGTGTCCCAACTATAGGAAAATCTGGCAGCAGAGCCTTCAGCAGGCCTTCAGAGTTCAGAGATACTCAGTGTGAAGCTTTATCAGATACTGTACAGTAGTTTATACAGACAGGACTTCTGAAGAGTTGTCACCGCAGCAATCATTTTCCCTTTTGTCTCAAATCAAGGTAAACAGTTGGATTAGCACAATGCTACACCGTTCATGGTATAAGGTATTTTACCTTTTGAATGTGTACTTACACGTGTATTTGACTGGCCAGTGTTGTGTGTTGCCAGATAATGTTGCATTACATTACACCCTGTTGCCAATTTAATAGGAACACCTACCTAACAGAGCTGTCATGCTATTTTGCCTAACCTCATTGGTGTAAATAGGATGGACAAAATAATAGTCAGTGTAACGTAATACAATTTAACAGGACCACAAACTTCAGCCTCAAACACATTGCTATTGTTGGTCTTTTCTGTTATGGCTGGTTGCTGCACCACAAGACATGCAACAATATATTCATACTTTATGCACCTTTTTGTGTATATAAGATATATATTTATATAAGAATATATAGTTTCTTCAGTTTTTTTTAATAGGATGTTTCATTGAGCCAGCAATGCAGATCATCAGGTTATTGTAGTTTATAATTTTGTGTCTTAAGTCTTCTATCCCAAAACAGATGAAATAAATTCCTATTGAATCACAACACTCTGTGTGTAGTGTGTTGTTACGAACACACCAAGGATGGCCATGTAGCTGGAATCTAAAGAATGGCAACATGCTTTACTGTAAGACCGTAATGTTGTTCAGTTCACAATGTTCTGCAGCAGTCTGGCATGTTTCCAACCTTTAACACATTCCGACAGTAAAGTGACAGAAAAACGGTACGGTATCCTCGACCTACATTCTGGCTCGCACTGTTCTTGATTCATGCAGCATCCATGGATGGTGACTTCCATTAGCCATTAATAAATAATGCCTTTTAGGAATGCTGCTTTACTGTTGATGTTTTTTAAAAATTTGTGATGGACATTCATCATTATTTTATAGACTAAATTGTTGAATTGATAGAAAACAACCAATGGATGGTTGATGGATAATGAGCTAGTTGCTGCCCCAATAGTTTTACGTATGTCCTCTCAAGTAGCCTTGCTACTATTTCAAATATATTACCCCCTACTTTTGCCTCGGGGAGTACAACGTACACAAAGACCTCCTACTACAACCTTTCGCAGCATTGTCTTTCTGCTCCAGTGGGTAACAAAGGGTTAAGTAAGTGTGTATGTCTGAGTGAGTTTCAGTTTATAAAGCAACATACAACTGCTGGGGTAAATGTGTAATGCTGTAGAAGTGGGGGACAGGGGGAGAAAGGGGGGAAAAACTAGGTTACTGATCATTTTCCGTCTGCTCTACATGCTCTGACATCCTTCTGCATCTCCGGCCTGCACGCTCGTCCATCTAGTGCACTCTGATTCCAGCATAGATGAATCCAGGGTTAGCTGGGATTAACAGAGTGGTTCCTCATTTTCTTTTGTATTGGCAATAAGTCATTGTATGTCTGTACACCAAAGAAATGGAGGATATATAGAGAATGTTATTACATGTACATGTTTAAATGTCTGTCATGTTTGTCTTTTTTCTTTTTGCAGCGGACATCATATCCACAGTTGAGTTCAACCACACAGGGGAGCTGCTAGCCACTGGAGACAAGGGTGGGCGTGTAGTCATTTTCCAGCAGGAAATAGAGGTACAGCTGCTATTTTGTTTTATTCCCACACAATATTAATTTGAGGGAAAGTCACCTCCTGAACTCAATTACTCCAAGTTTAAAAAAACAGGATTCTTCTGGAAACTGTTCTGTAAGCAAGGAGTAAGAGTTTTACATTTTAACTAGTGATATGCTTTACGTCCGAAAGAAGCTGACACTACTTATTTAAAAGATGGACATGTCTTTTTGGACAAATATGGTTGTGGTGATGGTCTAGTGGTATGACTTCCAAATACTACACCAGATGGTTGTGAGTTTAACACCAGGGCTGCCACCATTGAACCCCTGAGCAAGGCACTTAACCCTGAGCTGCTCCAGGGAGACTGTCCCTGTACTTAGTTCAATGTAAGTCGCTCTAGATAAGAGCGTCTGCTAAATTACCTGTAATGTCAAATATAGAACACAAATGGTCAACACTGGCTTGTTCTTGTCTAACGTCTGCTATTTTCATCTTTGTCTGATATTTTGCTTGGCAGAATAAGAATCTGCCTCAGTTCCGGAGCGAATACAACGTTTACAGCACTTTTCAGAGCCATGAGCCCGAGTTTGACTACTTGAAGAGTTTGGAAATAGAAGAGAAGATCAACAAGATTCGCTGGCTTCCTCAGAAGAATGCTGCTCAGTTCCTGTTGTCGACTAACGGTAAGAAGTCATTTTGAGCACATACCCAGATATTTATCAGCAATCTGTTGTGACTTTAATATTAAATGCAAAAGAAGGCAACACATTCACACATCACATGAAGCAATAACTAGCATTAAAATGACAGAAAACATAATTGCAATGTCCCCATTCCCAGGAATCATCCCGGTAATTTGAATAGTGAAATGTAATGTTTTTCTCCGTCTTTCTCAAACACAATATCCAGGGTTCTTAATAAAATACGTGGATTTAGACCAGCCCCATAAGTGATAAAAAAAAAAGTGTCAAAAGACACTAATAAACTAAGAACTCTCAATTATTACTGGAGATTTAAAGTTATCAGAAATGTGCATCCTTGGATCACCACTGTTGAGGCAACAACAGGGTAAATTGCCACCTTTTCATTTGATGCCTCTGAAATGTAACAAAAGTATGAGCAACATATTCATGTAGTTTCCATTGTATGCATTTGTCCATGGTGCTATTGTTAATAGCGATGCCATAGTGAGGAACAGTTCCCACCCGTTTATAAACTTGTAACAACATCGGTGTTACCGATTACACTGGATATTTTACAAGAAAAGGCTGTCCGAGCTTTTCCTGCGAGGCCACAGGTTTCCAACCTTAGCCTAGTCGGCTGAGACCGCTCAGTCCTCCGCAATGCTTGGCTTTATATCAGAAGTTTACAGATTGCCTCATTAACTTTATCAGGTTCCCTATTTGGATTAAACCTGAAATACTTTGACACCAAATGCCCCGCCATCATCTTGCTGGTCAACTCTCCACTGTCATCCGGTGATGAGTAAACTCTGACTCCTGCGCCTTCGCTGCTGTACAGAGCAGATCATTTCACTTTATAATTGTAGCGTTCGTTGTCCGACTAGTTTTTTGTAACGAGCGTTACAACAGGCTTTTTTTTATACTTATTTGATGAACGTGGGCACTGATGGCTTGGCTGAAAAGCAAAACGACGGTGAGAGTAATGTAATCAATATATTCCCGGACATCGTGTCCCACAAGTAACGCTGACTACCTCGGCAAGCCTAATTGTTAATGACATAATATTTTTTCTTTTTGACAGATAAGACAATCAAGTTGTGGAAAATCAGTGAACGAGACAAGAGACCAGATGGCTATAATCTCAAAGAAGAGGATGGACGCTACAAAGACCCCAACACTATCACGTCACTGCGGGTCAGTTCAATCAAACACAACCTGAGTGGTATTTAAAGAGCTGGGATTACTCTGACAGACCAGGGTTTCTACCTAGAACTGAATAGAATCTCTACACACTTATTTGATACTTGATATATTGAGAGAGCAGTGCCGCCCAGTTTAGTAGGATTGTTTCGTGAGTTAATGCAGACTGCTCAGATTACCCGCCCTGTGGTTATACTGCTGGTTATGGTTGATAAAATGTATTAATGGCCTACAAGTTCCACACAGGTTATGTGGCTTCAGTTTTACTTGCTGATTGCCAGAAGAATTGTATAAGAGTGTGTTTTTCTGCCCTAACAGGAACAGGTGTGACAACCGAGTCATCAAACAGGACTAGCTAAATGTTAGTTAAACACTTTATGCTAGCACTGCCCTGAGATGTCTAAACAGACAAAATAACTGACCACACCTTTTGTGGGTGTAACATGGGTGTGTGTGGTGGCTTTAACTGTAGGTACTGTCTCCACAGGTAATGGCTTTGTATGATGTACAGGGTACAAATGGTGCTGCCTCTAATTGAGTTAATAGCTTGGCTAATACTAATTGTGTTTATTTTTTAGATCTAAATTTGATAAACTTGGATGCAAAAGTTTTCATTTTGGTTTTAATAAAGGCATTTAAAAAAATATGTATTTACATTTGTTCACGCTGACTGCTGTGTAGACAGCTTTATTGATTTAAAAAGAAGCAAATCTGTTCGTCAGACCCATTACATGACTAAAAGAGTAGCTGGAATTCTTCCTGTATAGAGAGGATGTTAGTGCTTCCTGTTTCATCTAGTTATTTAAATTCATAGAATACTGCGTGACACACTGGCTGGAAATGTGTCACAAGGAGCTTACAGAGCTTCAAAATTCATTCCGCTTTTTATTACGAGTTTTGGATTATATCCTGTTTTGTTCCCATTTCAGGTACCCGTTTTAATACCCATGGACCTCATGGTGGAAGCCAGTCCACGGAGGGTGTTCGCCAACGCTCACACCTACCATATCAACTCTATCTCGGTCAACAGTGACGAGGAGACTTACCTGTCTGCAGACGACCTCCGCATCAACCTCTGGAACCTCGAGATCACCGACCGCAGCTTCAGTATCCTCAATTACATGGTTTCTTTTACATATGTACCTGCATAATCCATGAAACTCATTTTAATATCAATTATCTAATGCCAGACTGATCAACATCAGTGTCAGGTGTGAGGGGAATCTTTTTAGTTTTTTCATACAACCTGAAATGTTTTTCTTCACCTGACATCAAAATGTTTAATTGGGAGAAAAGACAAGCAAAGGAATTTAGATTAATAGTCACAAGAAAAGGAGAGTTGGAAAAAAACTAAATTTCCATCTGTTGTCTTTCATGTTTAACTAATGAATGTCATCCTTGATGTTCATTTTGAAATGTCTATTATATCTAATGATATATTTTTTTCTTCCTTATGAGAATGCTCTATTTAGCCGACTGTCACCCAAAATATTGCTATGAAATATCTTTGTGCTACAAAAAATGCACTGAAAACATTATCAGCTGAACTCAAACCAGGCGAGTTTGAGTCCTAATCACTCGGAAGGTTTATTCCTTAACCCTGTGCCCCTCAGATATTGTTGACATTAAACCGGCCAACATGGAGGAGCTAACGGAGGTGATCACAGCAGCAGAGTTCCATCCTCATCAGTGTAACACCTTCGTCTACAGCAGCAGCAAAGGAACCATCCGTCTGTGTGACATGAGGGCTTCAGCGCTGTGCGACAAGCAATCCAAATGTGAGAACCTACCTTGGTCACTTTTAATTGCCATTCCTCGACAGGTGGCTTTTGTACCCGTTTCATTAGCTAAGCATCCTGATGTCATTGAACTGCACTTAATCTCATACTACACTGCTGCAGAATAGAGGGTTTCCCATTTACACACAATCAAGGCTTCGCATGTAGCAGGGAGGTAGAAAACGTTTTTTTAAAACTCACTTCTCACATTGAACAGGTGCTCTTTTATTAAATAAACTAAACGCTTATGCTATTTATCTCATTTATGTGCACGTTTCAGTGTTAACTGTCTACTTTGTGCATTCACATTCTCTCCTCCGCTCTGTTGTGCGAAGGGCGGGGCTTTGCTCGCGCACACACCTACAGTCAGACAGAGCAGAGGAAGGGACTAAATAGAAAGTTCACCCCTCTCCTTTCCTCCGCTCTGTCTCTGACTGTAGGTGTGTGTGTCGGGTGCAGTACTGTTAAAGGCCTATGCTGTATACTGATGCATCTCCGCTCTCGACAGTCTGAGATGACTGAATCGATTGTGCATTCACTGTATTGTGCGTTCCTGACATCATGAATGTGTGATGTCTCTTGAATCCCTGGTGCACCTGTAAACAGACATGAAATCAGCGTAGTCAGACCTGCAGGTGTGCCCTCTCTCTACACATCATCATCATGTCCTTTATGCCTAAATCTTTTTTTTGCTTGATTTCTTTTCTTTCATTGTACACCTCAGCTATAAACTAATTTTATTTTGAAGAAAGTGAAATACATTTAATTGTATTCATCCTTTATCTTAAGGTAAATATTTATCTGCAGAGCACCTGTTCGCTTTTATTCTGAGAGATTGAGAATTAAAATTTCCCAACCCATCAACGAGCAGTACTATTATTAGAAGCAGTAATAGTAGAGCATTTATTTATTTATTTGAGTGTACACCTGTTTGGAATTTTGTTCTCCCTCTAAAATCTCTGATTCATTTTCCAAAGCCTTGTGTTTGCACCTCTACCAGCTGTCTCTGAGTAACACACTAAAACTTTAAACACACCTAAAACTGATCAGCAAAGTATTGATCACAGAGCCTCACTAACGTTCAGACAATTTAGTCAGAAGCCATAACCCACAGAAAAGACTGTCCCAACTTAAAACGTTTTCAGTACTTTGCACCATGTACTGTAAAATCCAGACCAGATCAGTAGATGTTAATAGCTAAGATTCGGCTCTCTGAGCTAAGAGTGAGGTATTCTTCTGGGGATAAACATTTTTGACCCATTATTGTTGTGATTTGTACAGTTCATGGCATAACAAACTCTTATGTTGATCTCTGTCTGCACGCACATCTTCCTAATGTTGCTCAGAAACCTGTGTATGCTGCAGTCAAACTATATTACACCTTACCTATGTTTGTATCATCTTCCTTTTTCTTGTCCAGTGTTTGAGGAGCCAGAAGATCCCAGTAATCGCTCTTTCTTCTCTGAGATCATATCCTCCATCTCAGATGTTAAGTTTAGCCACAACGGACGCTACATGATGACCAGAGATTACTTGTCCGTTAAGATTTGGGATCTGAACATGGAGAACAGGCCAGTGGAGACCTATCAGGTAAGACCGATGCTTGATTTGAACCTAAACTAAATTTCACTTGTCTCTAAATTCTGGACTTGTAGGCTTTAATCACTATGGGAATGACTGTTGCCTTGTTTTAACCTAGTACCTGGATAAAGTCAATATTGTTCAAAAGTCAGGTGGTGTATTGTTTTCTTAAAGTCAACAAAAAATACTCTGGTAGCAATTATTTAATATTGTATGTGATGTTTACACACTAAATTGAACAGAAAATATCAATTTATTCTCATTTCAAATAGAATTCAATGGCAGTTTGTTACATGTGATTCTGTGCTGTAGATATGCTACTAATTAACGATTTACACTTTTAACAATGGCCACACCTTTCCCCCCCCTTTCTTTAAAAAAAATAAAATAAAATCTTTCCTTGTAATTCCACATAGTGGCCACATGGAGGCACCATAAACACATGGTTTTGCACAGATGGCTGACATGTACAGTGCTTACAGTGAATGTGTGAGTCTTTAAGTAGTGCCTTCACACCTGCCTCTGATCATTACAGGTTCATGAGTACCTGAGGAGCAAGCTGTGCTCGCTGTATGAGAATGACTGCATCTTTGACAAGTTTGAATGCTGCTGGAATGGCAATGACAGGTGAGGACATGCATGAGGACAACAAAATAAAACCAATGAAAAAAATAGTATTTTTTTAAGTAGTGTTGTTGTTGACTTGCTGCTTATGTTACTTTTATTGTATTTATTTTACTGCCTTCAAATTACTACAAAGCTCTTTTTTACTACTGTAATGTAATTATAAAAAGCTGAGATTACAAAGTATGTCCTTCTTTATAGCTTAGAAATTCATCTTTATGGCATTCAATCTGAAAGAAACATTTTTAGATGTTTTGGACAAGTTACTTTAAATTAATTTTAATATTAGCTGCATATGCATTATGTTAATCCAAGTACTTTGATTTTCAATTAAAACATGCAAGTCTTAAACAGCTTACATACCTTTCTCATATCTTTCCCCGTCAGTGTGGTGATGACTGGCTCATACAACAACTTCTTCCGGATGTTCGACCGTGGCCAAAGGCGGGATGTAACCTTGGAGGCCTCCCGAGAAAACAGCAAGCCCATGCAGGTCCTAAAGCCTCGCAAAGTTTGCGCTGGGGGCAAGCGCAAGAAGGACGAAATCAGCGTGGACAGTTTGGACTTCAACAAGAAGATCCTTCACACTGCCTGGCATCCCCAGGACAACATCATTGCAGTGGCGACGACCAACAACCTCTACATATTCCAGGATAAAGTGAACTAACACCGGGGTGAGTTTATGTGAGATCTGGCGCGGGTGATGTCACGTGTACCACCTGCAGCCTCGCAAGCCTCACCCAGGGTGATCTGCGGTAATGCCGACAACCAGCATCCCTGTCCATCGCTACTGGGTGACCAGACTTTGCCACTTTGTTCTAGATGTGGACAGAGGAAGCCTCGCTCTTGCCCATCATCAGCCTGTCTGTGGCAGAGTAACACCTGCCTTGTTGTTTAAGTGATGTTGTGCCAATTCTTTTCTTTTCCCTTTTTGATATTGCTATATTTTTTTTGCCAGCCCAAAACCCATGTTACCAGAGGGGAAGAAAGGGGCAGGCCCTTTCGTCCCTTGTGGTAAAATGGGTACACAAGTTTGATTTCCTTAAAATTCTGAATACAGACACACTTATTTTTATAACTTTCCCCCCCAATGGCTCTGTGGTAGAAAATGAAAAACACTTATTTAGTATGTCCCCTTATTGTCCTGTGCCATTGTAGTGTTTATTTTTCTAAGAAAAAAATTGCCAGTCTTTTTTTTTTTTTTTTTTTGTGCGTGTGTATACACCTTTTTATTAATTCGTCAGTTATACAGTCATAGTATTCTTCATGTCTCCCCTCGTTCATTAAACCATGCATACTCAACAGTCACAAATGTATGCGCACAGTTTTGTTTCCACACTTGCTGCTCGTACGTGCAGGACAGCAACACCTCAGCGGTTGCCTCCAGGAGTTTGAGGAGTACAGTGTGTTCTCACAGATTGAAAGCCCGGCCCAGTGAGGATTTGTCCCGCTCACTGTTGCTGTGCCTCAGGCTCAAATATGTCCAGAGTACAGAATAGATCCTCTTTTTTCTTTTTTTTGATTGGCTCTGTCTCAACGTCTTTTGTGCATTGGTTCCTCTTCCTCCTTTTGTTTGTGTTTGACAATAGTCAGGTATAAGAGATAGCCTATTCAAAGATAATTATTATGATTGTCATATTTATATTAAAAAAAAGTTAAAATGTCACCAGATTTGTTCCGTCCTATTTTGTGAAATGAACCTGGACCTTACACTTCTTTTAGAGTGATCTTTAATTATTGTCTTCCTATGGTGTACCACAACTTTGAAGCAGTACTTCACAACAGGGAAAAAACTTTTTGATTTGACACTGGACTCTTGCTGCACCAACTAAAGTACTTGGATGTGTTGTAAGTTTAAAAGAAAACATTATTTGAGGCATTAAGTCACTTAAAGTGTTTGTTTAAAACTACTGCAGACATTATAACTGCTACTGTAATGTGATGGTACAATAAGCTGCACAAGGATTTGCGGCAATTAATGTCTCCACACGTATTTAAAATGTGGACAGTTCAATTAAATTGATGCCTCTAGTAATGTATAACTACAGTTTTAATCTATGACGGTGAAGATAATAAAGGAACTACTTTTTGCACCCTTGTGATTGCCTGATCGTTGATGAGATCTCATCAGTACTGTGCTCTAGTTTTAAATGTGTTATCCATGTTGATGCTGATCTGTGATCCTCAAGGTTCAGTTATAAACTACTCTGATTAGACAACATTGATTCTCCATTCGTGTTCCTGCTGGCTTTCAAGCATTAAACATTGTGGTCACCTGGCATTCCAGGTGTAAACCCAGTTATGAATCTGACCCTGATCTGACTGATGGACATAATAAAACCACCCGATATACATTTTTACTTCAATCGGCTAGGCTAGGGTTATGGGCTGTGTACGTGGGTGCACGCACGCCTCCCACATGGGCAGATTAAGTTGGCACCATCGACACATGAATTTGTAATTCCGCTCAATTATCGATGTTTATAGTTCATGCATGCCGTGAGCCTTTGCGGGTGTGTTTTTCCTGCTCGTTATGTAATTCAACTCCCCTCCCTCTTTTGTTATAAACTGACTGTCTGACGTCATCACCCAGCTCCGAAAAGGTCTGAGCGGCTCGCGGCTGCTCCCAGACCAGCATACAGGCGACAAAACAAACTGCAGCGGTGCTTTAGCTTAGCTCACCGCTCTCTGAAAAACGGAATAGCCCACTCGGGTCAGTAGTACTATCGCACGTCTGAATGTGTGCAGATAAGGTAGTGGGCGTTTTGAATTGAGCCTTTTATGCAACTCGCCCTGCTCACTAGGCACAACGATGTCCGACGCGGCTACTTCCACTACTTCCTCAGACAACAACGGAGACTCCGGGCTGAACGGTAAGCCAAATGTTACCAAATTGCTGAACTGGGACAGCCTGTCAGTGTGTTTTCTCTACAAAAACGTATCGGGGTACACTACTGTTTGTTTATAATACGTTTATTGAGGGTTCTTTATCATTAAAGGTAGTTTATTCTCCCCGTTTCTCTTTTTTTTTCCCCTACTGTGAAGCTACACTGAAGGGGGAGACGTGAGAACGCTATGTACAGTGTTTATTGACACTGGTGGCGCCAATGGCGGGTCGACACGCTTGACTGACGAGGGAGTAAACCAATGAGCGTTTCACGCGGAGGGGTTGAGGCGGGTTTAAGCTTTGTCAACAAGGCGAGATGGAAGAAATCAGAACTAGAAGAAATGGGGGCAGACAGAGAAATGTTGACCATTTACACGTAGTTGCTGTACTTTACGGTCAGCAATATCTTTAGTAATAGCAGAACACAGCGTAGATATCTAACGTTTATATCCTCGTTCATCCTTTAATTTACAAAAATAAAGGGATTTCCAAATAAAATACTACCCAAATTATCCTCTGGCAAATATAATTTGTCGGTGTGTTCACTGCATCATTTCATGTGTGAGCAAATGTATCACCTGAACACACACCAGTTGTTGAAATGGGATAAGCTGCATGCAAGACCTTGGCTTGCATAAGGCATTAGGGACTTAAACAAAGGCATGTTTATGAGCCTGCTGCACTGACTCAGGGACTTAACGTTACTTGGAGAGCGGCTGTGGTTAAAGTTTTACCACACTATGGGGGTAGTGACATGGCATGCTATTTATGGCCACAGTGACAAGGGGACAGACGTTTTGGACGTGAGGAAAGTAAGGGAAAGTGTTACAGCACACTGCAGTGTGAGAACATAGAGGCTGGTTAATTCAAATGGGCAGAATCAAACTTTCCAACCACTTTACTTATTTTAAGAGAGTCATAGATTCTTTTTTTCATAGGATTGGATAGCCAGTGATGGAGCAAGCACGTTTACAGCACTTGGCTGTTGGATTGTACATTCAACAGCATGTTAGGCTATATCTTACTATTATACCAGGAACAAGAAAAAGACTGGACAAGTCCCACAAACATTTCAGAAAGGTGACATTTTGTGCACATTAAACAAAGTTAGAGGAATTTGACTTTGCATATATTCTTTATTTTCTTTCCGTCAAAATGTCCATACATATCGTGAATTATTTTGGCCACGATAATCGAATATTGTGACAGCCCTATTATGAAATGTAAAATTCACATATTATTTTGTTGGCATTCATGCACTAGGACATATAGTATTATACTATATCAGTACATGCTGAGACACAGCTTTATAGACAATAAGATCTTGCACTGATCAGATGGAGAGGCCAGCAGTGTGCTCGGTTATCCGAGACTACGTTGTTTCTGGCGTTTCCTGAAGCTCTCACACCAGAGTCATTTTTATCTAATACCTGGGATGTTTAAGCATCCTCTGACCCTCAACCCCCCCCTGTCTGAGCCTCAGAATCAGTCAATCAAAGAGGTCACATCACGTCTGCTCCCTCTAAACCCACCCAACAGCTGATAGCTGCTCTTTGGCCAGAATGTTCGGAAGCTTCCCATGGCAGTGTGGTTTTAGTCCACGGAGCGGAGACAATGGGCTGTCACCAGCAGCTTGGCTCGCTGTCCGCTGTGTAATCCGCAGGATGAGTGCAAGTGCTGAGTCAAGGCCAGTTTTAGGGGGGGAGGGGTGTATCGTTTGGGTAGTGGGTTTAACTCGCCTGATGCCTGTGAAATTCAGTCCCCTGAAATCTCATGTGAACATGGTGTTTACTTACTGTTATGTGGTCATGTAACCTGCTCAGGAGAACTTTGTCTTTTTAATTTGTAGTGAGGATAGAAGGATAAAGTGTTTTGAAAGCTGCATGATGAGGGATGTTAGGGAAGTTTTTCCCCAACTCTTTAAATTCTTGTCCTTGCTAACCCACTTCTGACCTGCCTCAGCTGCCACTCCATGCCCAAGCTCACTACAAACAGGGAGGGTGTCATATATCACAGTCAAGGTCCACAAGAGGCCACAGCGTGTACAGTACACGGACATGCTCTTTCATCACATAGCAGTAAATGGAGGCTCAGATTGTCTGTCTCGTTGTCCCTTTCCCACTTAGGACCAGGAAAGCATTTTGACATCTTTCCTCTCTTTCTCATCCCCCTATTTCTCTTTATCTTTTGAGTAAACATTTTTTTGCTGCACATTGAGGGCATGCTGACAAGAAGTAGATGTTTTAACATCTCATAACAGGAAACGTACAGTTGCAATTAACATTAATTATGTTTGCATTTAGGTGTGCCAGTTTTCCCTGCATTGTAAGTGCGGGCTCACCAGGACACTAAAAATATAAAATAGCATTAATCTTTTTACTCCTGTGCTTCTCTTGCTATGATAAGTCAAACACCTGTTGTGAAAAACTAAAACTTTGTCTCTGATAGTTCAGACAGAAATCTACGATGGTGTGTTCGATACATTCTAGGTGAAAATGAAATGCATTGGAGAGGGGGGGGGGGGGGGGGGGGGTAATATTTAGAGAAAAAACTCTGAATTTCCGAGATTTGTTTTGGATACGCTCTCAAATCTTTAGAAACAATGTGTATATATATATATACTGATATTATAAAGTACATCTCAATAAACCTCTGAGTTTTTACACCTCCTTGCTTGCCCAAAGTGAAATTATTTGTCAAAGCTTCTGATGTGCATATATAATAAAAAAATGCTCATAACTATTTTTATACAATTTTAATTCTGCTGTATTATATTATTTTAATTCTGTTATTTGATCTGCTATATTATACTGTTTTAATTCGGCTATTTTTATAATGGTACTTCAGACTCATTTACATCAACACTGTGATTATTGTACTGTAAATGCTCTTATTCTGTCCTTGTACTAATTGTTATGTTTTTGCTGTGAAGCACTTTGGACTGCAATTCTTGTATGAAAGGTGCTATACAAATAAAGCTTATTATTATTATTATTATTATTATTATTATTATTATAGCGAAAAAATACTACTTATACCTTACCTTATATCTACGTACACCAGCGTAACACAGTGAGCTCTTAACGAATACTACTTATACCTTACCTTATATCTACGTACACCAGCGTAACACAGTGAGCTCTTAATGAATACTACTTATACCTTACCTTATATCAACGTACACCAGCGTAACACAGTGAGCTCTTAATGAATACTACTTATACCTTACCTTATATCTACGTACACCAGCGTAACACAGTGAGCTCTTAATGAATACTACTTATACCTTACCTTATATCTACGTACACCAGCGTAACACAGTGAGCTCTTAACGAATACTACTTATACCTTACCTTATATCTACGTACACCAGCGTAACACAGTGAGCTCTTAACGAATACTACTTATACCTTACCTTATATCAACGTACACCAGCGTAACACAGTAAGCTCTTAATGAATACTACTTATACCTTACCTTATATCTACGTACACCAGCGTAACACAGTGAGATCTTAATGAATACTACTTATACCTTACCTTATATCTACGTACACCAGCGTAACACAGTGAGCTCTTAACGAATACTACTTATACCTTACCTTATATCAACGTACACCAGCGTAACACAGTGAGCTCTTAACGAATACTACTTATACCTTACCTTATATCAACGTACACCAGCGTAACACAGTGAGCTCTTAACGAATACTACTTATACCTTACCTTATATCTACGTACACCAGCGTAACACAGTGAGCTCTTAACGAATACTACTTATACCTTACCTTATATCAACGTACACCAGCGTAACACAGTGAGCTCTTAACGAATACTACTTATACCTTACCTTATATCAACGTACACCAGCGTAACACAGTGAGCTCTTAATGAATACTACTTATACCTTACCTTATATCAACGTACACCAGCGTAACACAGTGAGCTCTTAATGAATACTACTTATACCTTACCTTATATCAACGTACACCAGCGTAACACAGTGAGCTCTTAATGAATACTACTTATACCTTACCTTATATCAACGTACACCAGCGTAACACAGTGAGCTCTTAACGAATACTACTTATACCTTACCTTATATCTAAGTACACCAGCGTAACACAGTGAGCTCTTAATGAATACTACTTATACCTTACCTTATATCAACGTACACCAGCGTAACACAGCGAGCTCTTAACGAATACTACTTATACCTTACCTTATATCAACGTACACCAGCGTAACACAGTGAGCTCTTAACGAATACTACTTATACCTTACCTTATATCAACGTACACCAGCGTAACACAGCGAGCTCTTAACGAATACTACTTATACCTTACCTTATATCTAAGTACACCAGTGTGTTGCTGATATTTTGTATACGTCATATTTTTGTATATCTTATGCATTCGTTGGGTATTCGTCTGATACATTTTGTATTAGTAAGTGATGCTCTATCAATAGGTTAGACATGCGTATCTGTATACGTTCACTTTTCCGATCCGATGAACAAATTGTGAGCTATTTTTCATATACGTTTCCGCCATACGGATATGTGTGACAGGACTATGTAAATAGCCTGCTCCTTGGGGGCATATCCGATGCACTGAGCAGGAAATTGGCTTATTCGTTTATTGACATGACTTTACACTGGATCCGTCTTTTCAGCTGATCCTGACACTTGTATCCAGACATGTTTAAATGGAAAAACTCCTGGAAAAGTAATGCACATTTTTATGATATCTAATATTTATGTTGTAATGCACCCATGCAGTTGAGCTCTTTTACATCGGCTAAACTCAGTTGAAGCACCACTTTGTAGAATAGTTGGCTGGCATGCGAAGTATTCAGTCAGTACCTTAAGTTTGACCATTTTATATCATCTCATAATTGTTCTCTACCGCAATAAAAAGTCCTTAAATTTTGTGTTACATTTGCTGATTTATCAAAAGTGCCGTGCTGTATTATTTTAGTGAAAGCTCTTTTTTTATTTAAAATCCAGGAATGAATAAATGTGCATTTATTTTTGTAATAAGGGGACCTTGCATAATAAACTATGGTGGTCAGCACTGTTGGGGACATCAACACTGGGTGGAAAATAGTTTAAACTAAGTTTCTGTGTTTTTAGTTTTGGTGAAAATCATTAAAAAGCAAAACATTGAAAATCTGCAGCACTGACGGAGGTGAGTGAATGAAAGTTATTTTTGTCTGTTTCTTCTCAAAGGGTCCTGGGTGGAGTTGGAGATGAACAGAGGCACAGCCGCATCAGCCCAATCATCCTCCACAGACGGCCCGGCTCCAGATCTGCTGCCCCTCCCTCAGGTGGAGGAAGAGGAGGCCATGGTGGGGGGGCTGGAGCATGTCCCATCCTCATCCTCTATCCACAACGGAGACATGGAGAAGATTCTGCTGGACGCTCAGCACGAATCGAGCCGCAGCAACTCCTCCTGCGACAGGTAGTGTTGAAGGGGAACTCCACTTTTGATTTTACACACCAAGTTTAAAGGACTTGGGGAGGACTACTGCATATCGGAAACATGTTGCATAAAGCCTTTTGTGGCTCCAGAGGGAGCTGTGTGAAGTCTGAGGAATGGTGTCAGTGACCTACGTCAGTTAGTGCCTCAATGCTACATTTATCGCTGCTGTCACAATACACCCAAATATGTGACTGCACTGTCAGTGGTAAAGTAGTGATGTTATGGATTATGAGGCAGCCACTGGTTAACAAGAAGAATGTGTGGTTCTGCTTCAAAGACTTTGATCCTTCAAAAGAAAAGAAACAGTTTTTAACAATCAGGAGTCTGACAATGTTATAAGAGTGCAATGCTTCATTTGTGGAGTACTCTTTTAATAATCCTCTGAAAGTATTTTACTGCAGTTGTTGCCCTGCTGAAGGGCCCCAAGAAGCACTGAGCCCCCAGCAGCTCCAGGGGTTCTTGTAGTTGTGCTTGTTATTGAAAAGAACAATTATTTGAGGCAATTCACATGATTAGACTGCATAAATATCCTGAGGAACCTGTACGTAGATAGCAAACTAATCTTTAACTCTGAAACATTATAAAGGCTGTTCTACTTCCTTCTCTTCTTCACATTAACAGTCACACATGGACACAGGAATGTCTGCCATGATTGAAAAATTCCAAGAAAGTCATGAGTTATCTTGTTCATACAAGTGTGTGTTTATAGTTGTGGAAGATCAAGGGCACGCGGTGAAGCTGTGGTGATGCTCCTCATGACTTTCCCTCAGTGTAGAGCAGCCTGCTTCACAAGTTACATTTCAGTTTAAAGCCAAAACAAAATCACTTCCACGTATGCTGAGGTGATCATAACCCTTGATTTGATGTAATCTAATCAAAATGACGTCTTTTTTCACAGCATGCCTCTCATTGTATTAAGCACTTTAGAAACATCGTGACCCTTCAACTCCCAGCCACATTTTGTTTTTGTGTGTAATCCTTCGACGGCTGCGATAAAGCAGAGCCTATCAGAGAGCCGGGAGTCAGCTGTCAGTGAGTCACCTGAGGATGTTTGTGAGCATTTGAGAACACAAGAGCACTGTATCAACAGGCTGCTCTGAAATAATCTGGAACACAAACATCAACGTGGCCCTGTCTTAACACTCATAGAACAACCGGGTGTCATATTACACAGATTTCATTAGGACGATGTCCTGCCAAGACGCACACTTCATCCGAGAGGTCAGAGTACAGGAGCAGCAGGACAAGTAGAAGCTGCTGTAACGTCAAGCTTTATTCTTCCAGTTTCACTCCAGCTGTCTGACTTTAAGTACATTTCAGTCTTCATTAAAGATTCAGAGCAAGAAAGGAAAATATATAGAATTACTGTCTTGTCTGGGTTAGTATAAATCTAACAAATGCAGGCCTGGTGCTCATGCCATGTTACATTTTTAGGCATTTCTCCCATTTACAACTAAATAAAATAAAATATGAAGTGAAGTTTCATTTATTCAATGACTGCAATCACAGAGTCATTGAAATAAACTGCATGGACGAATATTCTAACCCTGTCCCCTAAAAATAACGAGCCCATACATCGAAACTGCATTCTTAATTACGTTTGTTGTATGTTAAGGCCCTGTCACACATATCCGTATGGCAGAAACGTATGCCGGTGCATACGAAAATTTGTCAGTCCAAATACGTCCAACTTTTCATCGGATCGGAAAAGTGAACATATACAAATACGCATGTCTAACCTATTGATAGAGTATCACTTACTTATACAAAATGTATCAGACGAATGCCCAACGAATGCATAATATATACAAAAATATGACGTATACAAAATATCAGCAACACGTGGTGTACGTAGATATAAGGTAAGGTATAAGTAGTATTCATTAAGAGCTCACTGTGTTACGCTGGTGTACGTAGATATAAGGTAAGGTATAAGTAGTATTCGTTAAGAGCTCACTGTGTTACGCTGGTGTACGTTGATATAAGGTAAGGTATAAGTAGTATTCATTAAGAGCTCACTGTGTTACGCTGGTGTACGTTGATATAAGGTAAGGTATAAGTAGTATTCATTAAGAGCTCACTGTGTTACGCTGGTGTACGTAGATATAAGGTAAGGTATAAGTAGTATTCATTAAGATCTCACTGTGTTACGTTGGTGTACGTTGATATAAGGTAAGGTATAAGTAGTATTCGTTAAGAGCTCACTGTGTTACGCTGGTGTACGTTGATATAAGGTAAGGTATAAGTAGTATTCATTAAGAGCTCACTGTGTTACGCTGGTGTACGTAGATATAAGGTAAGGTATAAGTAGTATTCATTAAGAGCTCACTGTGTTACGCTGGTGTACGTTGATATAAGGTAAGGTATAAGTAGTATTCGTTAAGAGCTCACTGTGTTACGCTGGTGTACGTAGATATAAGGTAAGGTATAAGTAGTATTCATTAAGAGCTCACTGTGTTACGCTGGTGTACGTTGATATAAGGTAAGGTATAAGTAGTATTCATTAAGAGCTCACTGTGTTACGCTGGTGTACGTTGATATAAGGTAAGGTATAAGTAGTATTCGTTAAGAGCTCACTGTGTTACGCTGGTGTACGTTGATATAAGGTAAGGTATAAGTAGTATTCATTAAGAGCTCACTGTGTTACGCTGGTGTACGTAGATATAAGGTAAGGTATAAGTAGTATTCGTTAAGAGCTCACTGTGTTACGCTGGGGTGCGTTGTTGAACGCTGATGTTTTGAGCACGTTCAAAATTACCGGACGTACCCGACATGTGCTTCATAAGATATGCAGACGTTACGTTACGTTAGACATACGTGAATACGGAATACGTACGTGAATACTTACCTACGTAAATATAGTACGTGAATACTTACCTACGTAAATACAGTACGTGAATACTTACCTACGTAAATATAGTACGTGAATACTTACCTACGTAAATACAGTACGTGAATACTTACCTACGTAAATATAGTACGTGAATACTTACCTACGTAAATATAGTACGTGAATACTTACCTACGTAAATATAGTACGTGAATACTTACCTACGTAAATATAGTACGTGAATACCTACATCAGCATGATGTGAACCAGATGGCACTTTTCCAGCTCCGTTGTCCAGACGCTCTGATACGTTTTAAATAGGTAAGTGATACGCTATCAATGTTTGACATATATATAATAATTCATTATGTATTCGTTATGTATACGTCAGCTACAACACCGCTGTGGAAAAGTTGGACGTATTTGGACTCTGACAATCTTTTAGCTAATTTTCACATACGGCGGCAGACGTTTCTGCCATACGGAACTGTGTATGTCTGGCGTGTTCGGTGTAACGTCTGCGTCCTTCAAACGATCACAACTTACACTTAATTTATATCAACGTATTGCCGATATTTCATATACGCCTGCATACGTTTCTGTCATACGTATTTGTGTGACAGGGCCTTTACTTAAGTTACCAACCCGACCTCCTCCCTACGCGGACTTCCACAGACTTTGATTATCCGGGAGAAAATGCGTTTCCCTCGAAACGTAATTGAAATTGCAGATTTGTTGTACGTTATTATAAGGAGACTAGGCTGAATATCCATAAAACGTCAACATTACTTGTCCATTTAGTTATTGCTAATATCTTTAGATAAGCTCTTGAACAATAATATTTCATTTTACAGGCATTGCTTCTGCCAGATTAACATCATGGCATCGACCCTGCTTCTTGGCAGAACACATTCAACCCAGGATGAGATGTGTAAGCATTAATACATCACAAGTGGTAGCAATGATTTCTTTGTCATTTGCGATTAATTTCATTCACTGGCTTTTCTCTCTCCTATACGTGAGAAAGTGCTTCGTCTATTAAATGTCACAAAAAGTAACATTTTCGGGAACCACATGTCGTCTTCCCATTGGATTCAATGTGTTGTGTTTGTCCATATACTGTATAAATATAATGAAAAATCAAACCACATAGGCCCTAACTTATTAAAATATCAGAAAAGCACGTTTACCATGGCCATGTAGGGCAAAAGAGAAGCTCTGTTGAAATTGTAACTGTAGTTAAATATCACTTGTGCTCACTGGCTGTTCAACATTTGACCTGAACTATGTTAAATGTTTAAATGTCACATGATTGTATCTAACACCTGCCAGTCAATCGGAAGCACATATTTTCCCGCTGGTATAAAGCCTATTAACTCCCACATGAGAATCTTCCAGGATGAGGTGAAGTCCATAAGGAGTCATGAGCTCACGACCTTTCGATAACGAGGCCTCTGATTTGTCGTTTTTTCTGACCCACAGCCCCGCGCGGCCCCACAGTCCAGAGGATGACGGACAGATCATCTTTGACGTGGACGTGAGCGGCAGAAGAGACAGCCTAGTAAGAGCTTGTTCCCCCCATCAGTCTGTTGTCATGGCAACCTCAACTTGTGTGTGTGTGTGTGTGTGTGTGTGTGTGTGTGTGTGTGTGTGTGTGTGTGTGTACGAGAATGACACATGCTGTCTGCCTTAAGTTTCCATGGAGATGGCTGCCGCGCCCAATGTAGATTTTTGTTTTCCTATTGTCACCATCATGTGACACACGTATACATTTACAGAGTGTGTGTGTGTGTGTGTGTGTGTGTGTGTGTGTGTGTGTGTGTATGTGTGTGTATGTGTGTGTGTGTATAGTCAGAAGAGGACACTTTGGATAAGGAGAGGGACATGGACATCCTGATGAAGGACGCAGACTGGGTCGCTGACTGGTCTAGTCGACCGGAAAACATTCCCCCCAAGTAAGTCTCAACTCGGTGAACGTGATGTTTCCATGGCAATTGATCACACACAGCTGCTTGTTTGTCCAGAGGAGGCGGTGAGTCGTTACAGCAATTAAGTTGGTCTAAAGCACAAATATAAAACTGACTGCCAGCCAGTGTTTGAAACTCTGAGGCTGATAACTTTAGTTTAGTTTGTTTCTTATGTACAAAGTTTAGCATTTTTCTAAATATTCTGAGGAAAGCTATTCATGTCCCGTGTCTTGTGTTGACCATCTCGGATTTTCAGCCGTTTTCAAATGTCGCAGCTACGGCACAATCACAAAACCTGTTGAATAACTGGTCATTTTAATGCTCCCATGAAATTAAAAACGGCTTATTTAGCCATTAATTGCGTTTTTAATTTTTTCAGTAAGTAATTGTATATCATAAATGTCAACACAATAATTTGAATAACATTTATACATTTAAATTGGGGGGAAAAACTGATGCGTCTTATTGCTGCACACATTTGTATACACAAATGTTACCCGATAAAATGATGACGATCCAGCCAACCCTCTCCTAACATGTAAAACCTGCAGCTTTTCAAAGCCAGTCTCCAAAGGCCGAGCTGCAGCATCATGGGTCACATGTGTGTATTCATGTCAGTTTGCAACAATATTGAAACATAATCAGCAGCCCTCTGTGCTGCCAAAGGCTCCAAAATATAATGGATGAGGCCTGGAACGATTGAAAGAAGCTTTAACTAAATAACGTTTTCCTATTTTTGCTCTATGAGTGACTTGAACACGAACAGATGTTTGAGGGCAATCACCTGTGCTGTGTCTAAAGGGACTGTGATGTTTGCAGGGAGTTTCATTTTCGTCACCCTCGACGCTCAGTAACACTCAGCATGAGGAAGACGGGGGCCATGAAGAAAGGAGGAATCTTCTCCTCTGACTTCCTCAAAGTATTCATCCCCTCGCTGCTACTATCACACATCCTCGCTCTGGGGCTGGGGTAAGGAAAAAACACCACAGATCACCGGTTTCCCCTGTTAGAGGTTCTTCACATTTAGCAGCACGTAACTCCCAGTAGGGGGCGCTGAAGGGCCACAGACACAAGTCAGCTGTACCCTCCCTCCCTTCAGATCTGTGTGCCAAACAGTCAGAGCAGCTGCTGACTAAGAGGCTGCACACCTGCTGTCTCACAGCTCCAACACTCCCATGAGCCTTTTCTGCTCGAGATAACACGTGTCATAATAATCCCGGCTCTTCAATCAGATAATGTCACAGCAGCGAAGCCTTCAGGCAGCAGAATTTTCCTCTACGTGATGTGGTATGCAATGAGTCATTAACAAACCTGTCATCTTCACAACAGCTCTGTTGGCCATTCTGGAGTTTATTCTGTTGCATAATAAGTCCCGTGGCGCTTCTCACTGGACTGTAACTGTTGATTATGAAGAGGTTTACGAGACAGAGGGTTAATAGGGTTTTTATTATTTAGATTTCTGTTTATTTGAATCTTTCATCATCCTCTTCATGTACCAGACTTAGAGTACCGGTTAGTCCATAGGGCTGGGTTTGGATGTTTCTAGTTTCTATTGCCCTCTTTGCACTGGACTAGCATTACCATGGGACCTCCCCCTGTGTCAGTGCTAAGTCTGTACTTTACTCAAATGTACTGACATTATCCCCCGGATATGATGCCAAGACTCGGCGTAACATATTAAAAACATAACTATATCATATGTATATGTAACATTATATATATTATATGAAACAGGCCTTTTTATCTTTATATAATATTTCCTAAAGGCCTCTTGCATCCGGTGCGAATGGGTCTCCATGCTGTGTAGCGAGACGAGCCAAAAATGCTGTCAAATCTTTTATTTATAATTCTATTACAATTCCAAACAAATACCTTGCAAAAATACAAATATGACCCCAAGTCACAGAGATGCTGATTCGACTTGTATTATCACATGACCTCTGTGTTAGGTCATATATGGATAGGTCATTGGCAGTGGGGTTTTTTACTTGACAAAAGACAGGATTAAGATCATTGACGACTTCCACAATTATTACAAATAACTAGAGATCCCCAGGTACTAATACACGAGATACACTGATGTACTGGCATCCGCTTCAGACGATATCGGCTGTCAAAATCTATATCCATAATATTCCAATATCGGTTACTTTGTATAAAACTATTAATCATAGTTATATAAGTGCAAAAGTGCTATTTTAGGGATGTATTTTCCTCTTAGTAAGTCACCTAATACTACTGTTAAATTACAACAACTTAATAAAAGTATCCTGGACTTTTCAAAGAAGAAAAAAACACTTAAGAAGTCTGAGAAACTTGTTTGGAATTGCACACCCAATCAGTATTGTACATACATTACATATTGATTGTACAGCATTACAAAAGCACACTTTCTATTCTATATTCATATTTCTTTACTATTGCTGTATTTCTATTGCACCAAACACCAAGGCTAATTCCTTGTATGTGAATAACATACTTGGCAATAAACCTTATTCTGATCGTATGAATCAGTATCAGTAGCTTTTAAATAAAAATGTCAGATCTGTATAGAGATGTGGAGACACAGAAGTACAGGTGAAAGTTTAGTTTTTAATCATTAACGATGTCTCTGTGCCATTTATTATTGTGATGAAACATTTAATGTCATTATTCACACCTGTTTAGTCCAATGCATGGACGGTGATATGAAACCTGCTCCTCGTGTGTGCTTTTATTCTGGACAGAGTCTACATCGGAAAGAGGCTGACCACGCCCCCCACCAGCTCCTTCTGAACCCTAAGCAGAAGGAAAGTGCCTGAGGAGTGGCCACGAGCTGTTGGAGAAAGTTTTGCTGTCGTGAGATGAACGTCCCGTCTCTTCTCACCTCTGTCCCGCCTGCCCCCGCCTCCCCTCCTCGTCCCTGAGATATGACATGTTCTCAGGAGAAATGCATCTGCCTTTCCCCCTCCCTCCCCACCCTTTTGTTCTCCTTCACTCATTTGTGTAAGCTTTTCAAAGAATAATTAAGGTCATATTTCCCTTTCCCCCAGCGACTGGGTTTCATGTTTCTAACGGGTGGCTTTACAGCGAGGGTCGCAGCATCTAACCAAACTCTTCTACTACACACGACCCCTTGATCATGTGACAACAAGGGAGGACCGACCCGTTTTAGAACTGACCACAGATTGTGCCACCTACATGAGTAGCCCGACACTCGATCTCGAAAGGGCTACGCAAGCTGAAAATGTGATCATGCCTTTTTGAAAGTAGCTAATTTTCTTTAGGTAATATTTTCTTTAAACTTATTTTAAAACCGTGGTGGTTTATTGAGAAGGTGTAATGATGAAAGGAGTTACATAGTGGCCATGCTAAACCACAAGCGCTCCTGAATTGCACGGGGGAAGTCTCTGGCTCTGAGAGAGATGTATGTGACATTCTTTTCACTTTTTTTTTTATGTGATGGAAACTAGAAATTAAAATCTATTCTACATCTGAATGAATATTTTTGCAAAGTGACAATAGTTGGATACCAGAGTGTAGATGTGTGTGGTGCAGGCAGGCGCACACTGACAGTATTTTGTGGCTGGGTGTTGGGAGGCGGCGCGGTGCGGTCCACGTTGCTCCTCCAGTTAGCTTTCTGGTTTGTCTGCAACATGTCGTAGAGTTTGGCCCTGAACGCTCGGCTCCCCCGTACTTCCACTCCAGATAGGGATGGATACGACATACGTGGTGTTGACGTTTCGTATTTTTGTGGATTTTAATTCAGCAAAAGTTATTTGGTACCAAAAAGCGTGAAATAAAGAGAAGTCTCTTTATTGGCTTTTGTTTTGATGATATTTAAGTAATTTTATTTAACTTTTTAAGTATTTCATGAAATTGAAGTTTAATTTTAAACTTCAATGAATCTACTTTTATTTTAAGATATTGGTTGGGTCAGGAGAATTGTTTTTTAACGCCGCTATCTTAGTGAAAAATGTGCGGTGGTAGCCAGCCCTGGTTTTTAACACTCCCAACACGTTTGCCAACATTTCCCCAGAAATGCTTAATCAAGCTGCAGATGAAGGGAACTGATTCCAGGGTTTTGACAGACTGGAGATGTGCAGCAACTTCTAATCGACTGAAGGGAGGTTTGTTTTTACCTGACCAGGCTCTACTTTATGTGGAAGCATAAGTTATTGGCTAGCATGTTGAATAAGTTTGATATCACACATCGGCTTCACTGCAGTGGAATGTGGTCCTTCCACAGCCACACCTGCGACAAGTCATATTTCATTTAGAAGTTAAAATGTCATCGAATGCCAAGAAGTTCTTCTTTTTTAGCCTTTTCAGTTTTTCTTCCGCTTCTTCTTTGACTTCTACGATGACGCAATGATTTTCAGATTTAAAGGTGAGCTTTCATGTAGTGTACCTGACGTCGCTTTGTTGCCTTTTCAAAAAAAATATTTTATGATTACTGCATTTCAGTGTTACATTTCACAGAGCAAGAAAACAATAGGCGTATTGTTGTTCTATAGGAAAGTTATGAGTTCGTCCTGAAGCATATATGTGAAAGTATTTAAAATACTACTTCTTGCAGCATACTCTTTGACCCAGCAGGTCGACTTAGTACGCGTTTTCTTTTAGTTTGACCTCTTCTGACAGACTCAATAACTACCAACACTGGGGTTTTTCTCCTTTTCAGCCACAGAGGTACTGTTTACCTGCGACACACCTGAGTCTGCCTGTGTTTGAACACGGTTGACAGCCGTGTTTTGGATTGTTATTTCCTGTTTGTTTTTTGAGTTGTCTTGTTTTAAGGTTTTTTTCCCTGATGTCGCAGAGAGTGGAAAGAGACTTCCCTCAGACTGCGATGGTCTAACAGTAGTTATTATTGTAATGATGCATTTGCTTGATTTTTCTTTTTTCCCACTACATTGGAATAATTAATAAACATTTTGTCATTAAAGATGACCTGAATGAAGTCATTTGCTGAGTGTGTCTTTTTACATTTTGACAGTTCTGAATGAGTTACTGTAAACATGTTTAATACTTAAAGATGTATTACTATTACCAAAGTGATCAATTTCTTAAAAAAATAAAGAATAGATTTTGATGACCAGCAGCCCAAAAAAGACTACAATAGTATTTTACTATAATATGAAACTGTTAGAAGCAACCAAATCTCAAACTTATCTAATCAATATTGCTACAGAAGTCCTTAAAGCGCACAGAAAAATGAAAAAAAAAATGAAATGCCCAGGCATGGTTTACGTTTTAATATTTTATTATAATTTTCTTTAATGTGTACAAGAAACGAAAATAACAAATGACTGAAAAAACATGAACAGTGCTGTATATCTGAATTGAAAGTGGAAGATCTGTGCAGTTTTAGAAGTGGTGGTATTGTGCAAAATTGTCAGAGGAAGTTACACACTACGGAGTGTGAGGAAGAGTGTGTAGTGTACAGAGATGTGCGTTAAAGTAACACAAACATTCAAGTGTAAATTGTAAAAACATGTCAGGTCCACAGCAGTGGAAGCTTTGTGCAGTGAGTTCACACATACCTGAGGCAGTGCAGCCTCTCAGGAAATCACCAGACATTTCCTAACTTGCAGCATTCCTGCGAGCTCTGCTTGACACTTACAGTGTGGGATCAAAAGCAGCTGAGGAGAGAAGACACTTGACAAAAAATTCACTTAGGTTGAAATATTTGCAAATTATGTATTTTCATAGGCTCTTAAGTTGTCCAGAGAACAGTACTTTGTTAGGTTTGAGATTGGTTATGGTCTTTTGTTTTGAATCTGTCCTCAGTGGCCCTGCTGTAACATACCTGTTTGTTTAAAGCCACTGCTGTCAAGTATGACACTTGAAGTGTCAAGTTGTTCTTCGCAGAACCCTCAACCATTAAACCTTTAACCTTGACCTGGATGTTTTGAGCTGCTTGAAACCAGAGCAGAGGACTGAATTTAGAGGGATGATTCAGATGTTTTGAAATGGGGTTAATATGTGGTACTTATCCATCATAGTCTACCATAGATGGTGGTCGGCACGCCCCCAGTTTGGAAAAACAGACAGGGGTAAAGGCACAGAAGCTAAACAATGCAGCTTAAAAGAAAGTCCTAAAGAAGGCTCTTTAAGAAAGCAGTAGTACGCTATATTTAGAAGATTTTCTCCACTTTACGTTTCTCTCAGACAGACCTTTCCGACAAGGAACTGAAGCCCTTATCAATGCTCTCTTCAAAGCCACCAGACTCCATTAATAAAAACATTAATTTTACCTCGCAGAACACAGGAGTTGCTGCTCTACCTCTGTCTCAATCTGTTAGTTTCTCCCTCTCTGTCACAGAGGGAGACAGTAAATCTGCTGAACAGAGCTGACTGGGGAAGTGCTGCACTCCAGTGGCAGACACTCTGCAGTGCTGACTGTCATTGGTACCTTCTCTTATTCCCTTAACAATGTACTCTCCACACAATTACCAATGACTTTGTCTTGTTCTCATATTTGCTACAACAGTCCTCAATGTATTTAACTTTAGCCAGAAAGATAGTTAGTTTATTTATGTGTTTTCTGCTCCTTGACATGTAGTTCCAAGGCACTGAACACAGGAATATCTTTCACAAAGCCTAATTAAAACATGAAGAGAAGACCCTTATGACTGCACATTTGCATTAAGACCTTGAGCACTTTAGAACTCCATCCCATGCTTTTAAGATATTTCTTTTTTCTTTCTTTCTCACACAATATCGCATAATATATACCATTCTTTCCTTCAGAAACTGAAGAAGATGTACTTAGGTATTGTACTTTTAAAGCTTTAAGTGTAATTCTACTTTCATCACCACACTGGGGCACTTATCATTCAATGGTTTCACTTCCCGGCTGAAGGGTATTAAAGCTACCTCACATATAACATCACTCTGCTGTGTGTGCAGTCTCGGCTGCTCTGCCCCTCCACTGATCTATATTTCTCACTGCCTGAATAAATACTATTAGTTGGATTACACTCGCAAAGTCCAAAGTTGATATATGGAAATTAAACATTTTGCATTTTGTTCCCTTGTGCTATCATTTGTGGACGAAATATACTTCTGGTGTTTTACATTTTAGAGAGGAACTGTGTTCTTTGTACTCCACAGTATATGTTTGTTAAAGGAACAGTTTGACTTGTAAATGATCAGTCGGGTTCTTGCTGAGAAGTTTGATACCATTCAATTGATTAAATATGAAACTAGTTAGCTCAGCTTAGTTTAGCATAAAGACTAGAAGCAGGGGGAAATATGCCTACCAGCACCTTGAAAGCTCAGTAATAACATGATCCTACACTTTCTGTATGGACTGAACACACAGCTTCTATTTATTTATTTATTTTCAGGTACAATGCAAATTAATCAATATCACTTTATATATGGGCCATTGTTAGCTAAAAGGCTAATTTTCAACGTTTGTCCCTTGACCAGATGTTAAATTAGACAAAAAACAACAATAAAACACACAACATGTCAATTTGAACTGGAGAAGGAAAAACATGAAGCAGCTAAACAGGATAAAAAGCTGAGAGGAGTAAGGCAAGCATCACGCAAAGTAGGACATGTAAAATGCAAGCAATGAATACACAACAATGTGAAGCAGATAATCAGTTAACATAAAATCACATTGCATAACAGAAGACAATGTTCTCAATCTAACAGACAAAAAGCGAAGCAAATGAGAGCAGAAAGGAAAGCATGTAGCTTTACAGGTATGGACACATTTGTATTCTTTAAATTTTTTCACATCTGGACAGAGCAAGGCTAACAATTCCCCCTGTTTACATTCTTTATGCTAATCTGGCTGTTAGCTCCAGTTAGTATAAATATTTATCCATAAAAGATAATAAATCTGTAAAAAAAAAACAAGAAAAATAAATGTGGAAATATAAAGATGAATAAATAAAATAATAAATAAATGTGGAAATATAAAGACATATACCATAATATAAAAAAATAATTAAACATATTTTCCTATTTATTTTCCTATTTATTTGTTCATTCATTTATGAATATACTTGTATTATTTATTATATATTTTTTGCATTTAACATACTCTATATTTTCTGTATATTCCTTTATTTTGTTTACATTTTATTTTTATATAATGCCATTTATTTATTTTTATTCCTTGATTTTTTCCTTACTCTTTCCCCCATTTGACATAAGACTAATTGACATTTCAGTTTCAACCTAATTAATATAATACATTTAAATATCAGAAGTTCATATAATCCAAGTAGAAAGATAAAAGAACATATAAAGCTATGAATAATATGTCAATGATGACATGCTTCCTCCTCCAGCCCTCCTCCATCTTCCCTATATGCAACCTCAGAACACCTGTTCCCAGCCAATCCAGACACAGTGAGACGCCTAGCTCCTCCCACTGCAGCTGATGGTGTTACCATGGGTTACAGGGTGGTGGCCAGCTCGTCTCCATCCCTCTGGTGAGGAAGACTTTCCTTCCCTTATCCCCTCCTCAGGATTCAGCAGCACTACACTGCATCAGCTTTCACTGCCAGAAGAAATCAGAATCCTGACAGTCGAACAATAATCAGTAATAATTTAGCTTCTTTGAATGATGTGTCTGCAAATCAAGACAGCTGTTGTAAATGTGAAACATCAGCTGTGTTCATGCTTTATTAATAAAGTCAACAGCTAACACAAATTGCAGACACATGGATCCATTAAATATGGGAAAAGCCATTTCTAGTCATTCATATTTATTTATAAAACAAAGTCAGTGGCAAACATTCGCTGACAGAAATGTCTTCCTGTTGGCAGGCGGGTTGTCTTGGTTGACTTCCCTCTCCTCACTCACTTCCACGTGCCTTCTACCAGAACGAAACGTGGGTTAAAGAGCCACTATGACTTCTTTAACCCTCACTGCGTTTAAAGATCTGTGTCAAAGTGATGAATTCAAATGTAATATCAATGTGGGCTTTCAAATCTGAGGCTTTTTTTGTTTTTGTCCGAGGCTGCTGTCTGGCTGTTAGTCACAGGTGATGTCGCTACTTTCCCCTAAATGACTGGCTATGCAAATAAGCTCTATGTCTACATTGAGAGACAATGTCATTCTGGCCAGGTCAAAGACACGTTAGCATGCCAACATTTGTGAATTAGCATTTTTGGCCCCAGGGGCCCCGACACAGGTTCTTGTGTTCGGGGAGGATTATATTCTATCAAATCTTTACTTTTCTTGGTTTTGACTTCTTTTGAAACATTAGCACCGACTTCATGATGCGCGCTGATTCATTTCAATTTCTTACAAAATGCAACAAATATTAAATTGGCTTCATTGAGATTGACAAACTGCTGTGTAAACTGCACTCAACAGAACCAATAATCTAATCTGATAACACTCTGCTGGGGCAGCACTTCGGAGAGTCCTCTCATGCTGCTGATATCACTACATGTCCTACATCTTTTCCTGGATGCCAGGACCGTGGCCTTCCTGTCCAGAGACCACACTCTCTCTCTCTCCGCCTCTTCCAACTGTTTATCTGGAACGCTGCCAACTTTCCCCTCTAATTATCTAACACTCACCCACCCCCCCTGTGTGTGTCTCTTTCTCCCAGCGAGGGACATTTGTTTTGTTTTGTGGAACAGCAACCTTTGGGCGTGGCTGCACCTTCAATATTTTCAGTTTTTCAGAATCCAACTCTGACATTCAGACTGTTGGCCTCCCCTGCAGTGATGACCATCAAACCACCCACACACACACCCACACACACACACACACACACACACACACACACACACACACACACACACACACACACACACACACACACACACACACAGCGGCCCTCACAGCCCCCTGGGAGAGGCAATAGTAGCAGCAAAGCCATTTGCTGCCCATTACGTTGTTATGGAAACTGAGTGGACATAGACTCACTGAAATGAAATGTCTCCAATGTGCAGGAGAGGATTTCTATGTTGCAGTGTGTGTGTGTGTGTGTGTGTGTGTGTGTGTGTGTGTGTGTGTGTGTGTGTGTGTGTGTGTGTGTGTGTGTGTGTGTGTGTGGGAGAATGCTGTTCCTGCTCTTATTGATCACCATGCAGCACTGATTTATTTATGTCTCACAGCCATCTATTCTCTATGAGGCTCAACTAAAAATGGAAGTATGTCCATTACAACCCATGATGAATGAATATACATATTCTTCAGATGACTCTAACTTCACTGTAAGCAACATAATAAGGTACATCTACATATTGTAGGATATTACTAGTTGTCATGGTTAAGGGTGGATAATGAGAAATAGGCCCCTGGACACAGACAAAGGACATCACCTCTCCTGCGTAGGAGCAAGACACACAGACTTTATAATCACTTATAGTCTCTGTAGTCATTACTCGTCTCTGTGTAGTTTTGTGTCATTGTCGCTGTTTGGTGTCTTTGTAGTCATTCTTAGCCTCCTTACAGTTGCTTTCTGTCTCTTTTTGGTCATTTTGTGTCTCTTTGTGGTTGTTTTTGCCCTTTTCATAGTTATTGTGAGTCTCTTTGTGTTTCTTTGTAGTCGTTTCATGTTTGTTTGTGGTCATTTTGAGTCTCTTCCTGGTTGGTATGTCCCTCTGAGTGACATTTTGTCGGTGAAGGCCAGGGGGCCTGTGCTGTAATCAGTAATCCATCCATGGTAATGGCTTTTTCCTGTGACTTTACATGGTGAGTTCATTTACTATTTAATTTGTTTCACTTTAATAAGATTTTCCACAACTTATGATACATAAAACATTATTTCTAATATGATAATGAAATGCACAGATCCTGGTAGTTAATACAAGACTCATCACGTGTGCTGTGTGTAATGGCCTGTTTTTGTGTTTATAGTAATATTTTATTTTTATAGTAATACATTTATTAAATAAAAGTTATACTTAAAAAAACAAACATTAATGCTTGTTAGAACATTTTCTTATGTCCATATAATGTTTTTCCAATGTGTTGCTGAGGATATTTAAAAGCGAACAGTCACATGACATGTCCACATCAGACCTATGATGCGTGTCGATAATTCATACAATGATGGCTATAATGTATTGATGTGCTTACACTGTGTGCTTGAGGATTTGAAGGGCATTAAAAACAATGATTAAGTGGCAGTAAGAATAACAAGCCTAGAGAATACTGTTAAACAGTTGAAAACACAAGGTTTGTGCAGAAATGATAAGCCTCTGGAAAACTTTTAATAAATGTTTTTGAGAATATGGACGAACGCACGCAACAAACATTCTAAGCTGAAAGTAATCATTTGTAAAAAATAGGGATTTTCTATAGTGAGCATGTTCCTCTCCATCAAGCCACATCTGTCAGTCAGTAAAACCTAATTTAATTACACTACAGTTCTGCTCTTATTACTGACTTATTGATATTTGTGTATCGATATTGAAGAATCTAACTCTACATACAAAATACATTCAGAATTTGGTATACTGTAACTGCAGTATGGTTGCAGATGTACACGCCACACTACTATACAGTACATATGCAGTGCATTACTCTGCTGTGTGACAGTAGAGAGTAAATTGTATCAAATGACAAATTATAACCTTATGGGAGGAGACAATCTGACGCTGAAGAAGTGTCGAGTTTGCAAAGTCTGAAAACACTCCAAGCAGAAGTTTGCCGTGCAGGATTTTGCAGGGGTAACAATCAATATTAATATAACAGCGGGTATTGTGTGTCTCTGTTATTTAGTATTTACACATTTATTGTTATATTTGTCTTTTTTGTTGCCTTTTTACTTCGATCGGTCTTTCCTTTTTCTCTTTCCTAATCCATATTGATTTAAATATTTCAACTAAATGCAAACATTAGTTTAAATTAATTTTGCACATGTTGCACTGTTTTCCTTGCATTATACTCATTATACCCACTATTACTAGATACAATGTGCTTATGATTCAGCATTTTCTATACCTGTGCTATATCCTAACACATGTGTGCTATATGGCTGCATCTGATCGTGTGGTGCTGACGGGACAGCGCCCTTCAATGTTGGACAGGGTGTGACTTTGTGGAACTCTCCGTGGTGCTGATCACTTCAAACTTTGTGCATGAAACGCCCTTCTGAGACTCACAGCTGTATGACATGCTTCACTTATTAGATTACACAGCTTTTACACTCACTGACAGGCAGCAGGTCACTGTACCCTGATGGGTTAGATCTTTATACATCAAGTCTTTACTTTGGACATGAAAGCACTAATCACTTCCGGACAGGCAGATCTGGTGTCTTCACACAGGCTACAGGTAATCACTCATTGGGAAACATCCTCCTCCTTAGCCTATTGGATCTTTATTTTGACAAAGCCAGACTGGAAGTCTCTCCCTCATATGCTGACTTGTGACTCTTGAAATCGCACAAGGATATTTGCTGGAGGCTAGAAGCTAATATAGACTCATGCGTAAGCAAATCAATCTGTAGAGGGATCGTCAGCGGAGGATTATCTCACATCTTTCCCTTCTAATATCACGCAGATTTATGCTGCATTTCTCTAGTGGGAGTGTTTTCACGCAGCATTAGCCTCACAGATCTTTTGTCATTCTGCGACCACCTGCGCTTGAAACCCGGCAAAAGGCGGTGGCTGTCCAGGCGTGCAGAGCTGAAAAAAAAGGAAAGGAGCTGAGACTCTGAGCATCTGTGCAGCTGTACTCCCCCTCAGAAACCTCACAGCCGTCCCCCGCCTCACTTGCAAGGCATGTCGTCCACCGGGGAAGTACCAGCCTTCTTCAAGAGCATAGGCTCTGACAGCCCCGGCAGGCCGAGGCAGAAATTCTGTGGCATGTTCTGCCCGGTGGAAGGCTCCTCGGACAGCAAAACGCTGGACTTTGATGCGCTCTCGGCGTGCAGGAAGAAGAGTGACGGGCGAGTCATTGACCGGCAGACCGACATCTCTCAGCCGAGGAAGGTGGAGATAAGGGAGAGCACGGGCAAAGAAGCTCTGCAGAATCTGGACAATAAAAGGGTAAATCTCTCTGATTTTACATGCTTATTGTGTATGTTTTTTGTACAAATCCATGTTTAAAAAAATATATATTTTCTGTCATCCAACATTCAGATTTTTGCACAAACCTGCGCCATTTTCATGTGAAAGTGTACAACCACCACTCATTTGAGTTTGCTCAAGCTCACAGCCAGACAACTTGCCCTGACTACATTTCCCAGAAAGCAGTGTGGTGATGTAATACAATAAATGGAGGGCCCCACCATGCAGAGCTGCGGGAGGGAGTGGCTCCTGTTGGCTGGAGCTTACATTGGTGTTGATTTGATCCCCTCTGCTGCACACTTCAGCCGGTAATACAACACTGTGGAGGGTGTTCATAAAGTGCTGAAGTGTCTTTGAGCAAAACATCTGCTAACATGTCTGTTAGAATGTTAAAAAAAACAACAGCAAACATATCAACCTGATTCTGAAGGCAATATGATCGGTGGCTGCTGCATTAAGTTCTTTAAGAGCAGCATTCAGGGTGTGGGGATGATAATGGCAGCTGACTTGCATGACTTGCAGGAAAATATGTCAACTTTTCTGCTGCAGATTCAAACTCACCGTCCATATTTTACAGTTGGGTGGTAAACCGTGGAACAAACAGCTTCCTTTACTTAATATGTAAGCACTCAGGATGCTGTTAAAAGCTTTAGTGTTGAGCCTCATGTTACATATTGTCTGGAAGCATTAGTCACACAATGTGCTCTTGACATACTCTCTACACATCTCTATTTAAGTCTTACATGTGTAGTAGCCCTGCTCTTCTCTGATGAAAGAATATACATTTGACATGGATTAATTTCTTGGTTGTTAATGATTAGAGAGATAATAATGAAAGGATGGGATGTTTAAAAGCTCGCCTACATCCTAGGATCACGCTTGGTCATCACATAAGCAGACTGCAGTGGTGGAAAACAACTGAGTACATTTACTGAGTTTAAATGAGTATTTCTATTTTCTATACTTCATGCTTCTGCACGACTGCATTTAAAAAGACCGATATTGTAATTAACTACATTTATTTGATACATTACTTTGCAGATTCAGATAAATAATACAAAATATAATCAACAAATAAATGATGAAACAATTACTATGGAATAAGACTTTATTGATGCAATGGGAGAATTCACAAGATGCCTCGCAGTGTATTAAGTAATTAAGATTATTCCCATCTTTAGCATGAATGCATCAATAATTATAATATAATTAATACTATAATATAACACTTTTGGTACTACATATTGTAAGTAAAATATTATATGCACTATTTCCAAAATGTGGTATTGGGACTCTTAACCAAAGTAAAACATATTATAGTCTGCAGAGATCTGTATTTAAAATATAGGTTGAACTTTGGAGAACAATCTTTCCTCATACAGACCTGTGCAGCATTTTTAAAAGTTAGCCCTTAAAATGAGACTATGTAACCTTTAAAATAAGTTAAGTCAGCTCTTTTAAAAGAAGAATGTACATAGTCTTGCTTTAAATGAAAAATGAAAGTTGCAGTTTTCCATAATTTGTAATTGGAGCAGAGATAGAGTCCATTAAGCATTAAGATCAGGGGTGTCAAACATACGGCCCGCGGGCCAAAACTGGCCCACCAGGAGGGTCCAATCCGGCCCGCGGGATGACTTTGTAAAGTGTAAAAATGTGTTTTGATCATAAAGTGAAATACTATACACTGTGATCTGTAAGTTGTAATGCACATGTGTAAATGATAAATTGAGGCATAATATTGTTGAAATTGCACCTTTTTTTCTTAAGAAATGTCAGGTTGTTCATAATGTTTTGTACAAAGATAGACATTTTCAGAACGTACTTTGGACAATTTGTCCAAAGTACTCTGATTTTAATGGTGGCCCATGAACGATGATGAGTTTGACGCCCCTGATTAAGGTAATTAATTTAATTTACTCTTAAGTGAAGTCTTCTCAATCTGATTTTACTGTATCTCTTGTAAAAAGATTGGGGCGTTCATCCTGTTATTTCACACAAACCAAGTTCTGGTCTCGCTTCTGCAGTCTATGGAAAATAATTTCCCTAAATGCCAAGTCAATTTTATTACTTCCACTAAGGAGGCTATGTTTTCTGTCTGGTTGGTTTGTCTGTCTGTCAGCAGGATTATGGACTATGACTACAGACCAAATGTTCATGACATTTTGTGGAAGGGTGTAGCAGGGGCCAGTGAAGAACCCACTCAATCACGGGGCGGATGCACAAATAAATGTTTCACTTTCTTTAACAAAGCAAATGAAGAGATTTGGCCTTATGTAGGTCTGCGCTCTTCTAGTGCCCTTTAGTTTGACATTATTTCTGTTTTCTTAAAACAGTTGGAAAGCTAAATTCCAGTGTGTCCTATAGCCTATGAAAAATAGTGAGCCAAGAAAATTGATGAAACAAGTTCATTAGAGCAGAGAACAGGTGGAGTGAGCTCTCTCCGGCCACTGGCTGAGTTTTGATTTATAATAATAAATACAATTCGCGTTTTAAGACCCAACAGATGAAAGTAGAGTTAAGATGGCTGCTGGCTGTTTCTTCATTTGTTCGACTTGGTGCACTCTGCCTTCTTCACTAATCCAAGGAAAGCAATTGATGGCATTAGTGGCTCTTTCCTGTCAATGGAGCAGGGCGAGGCTCTGCGCATGCTCCGTGCGGTTCTTTTATGGGACGAGCCTCGCAAAGCGGTCCCTCCCCTCCCCTCTCTTGTCTGACTCCGTCTGGGAAAGGCAAAGGTTTGGTGCATCGGCAGAGACCGGGGAGGCTGCCAGGACAGGACTCGATCCGGAGTTGAGAGATAGTTTGATTCGTTTACATTTGTGGCCTCCCGAGGATCAGCTGTGAGCTTCTTCTTCGCCGTCATCCTCGTTTCCACCCGGCGAGCAGCGGTAATCCGTACATCCCGTCGCATTCATTGTAGCGCAAGACGAACCACCGGTGAAGATGTCTGGATATCAGGGCAAGAAGAACATCCCCCGCATCACAGTGAGTGTTGGGTGTTTAAATGTTGAAGTAGCAGAGACTATAACCACCGGGGTGTCCAGTGAGTGGCCGCGCGGGCCTGCGGGGTGTGGGTGCAGGATGTCACCGGGGCGGCATGCTGCCTGCGACGCGACAAATCTGAGCTCCAAGCTGAAGGATATGACCGCACGAGTTTGCTATTCTTCCTGAGATGCGTTTAGCAGATCGGATTTTATTGAGAAATGCTTCTCGGAGACTCAACCACACGTTCGGATCGATAAATCGCCGATTGTGTGGTGAGGCTGAAAAATGTGTGTGCTTTTTTTTGCAGCATCTTTGCGACAAGTGGATACAACCCACCACTTAACCTTTCAGAATACTAATTTTGCAGAAGATCAACAGCCAGGGTGCTCTCCTTTGTGCATGGTATGCATGACAGTTGAGATTTCACGCCGGTGGTCTTTGTTACACGGTGTGTCTGCTTCGCCGGGTATCACTGCTGCACACCAACTGGTGGGGCAAATGCTCTCCTGCATCCGCTCTAACGCTCACTACCCGGCGGGTTTTTTTCCGAGCTCTCCTTGTAAAACTGGCTTTTTAATCTCATTTTTAGAGGAGCAGAAGCATTTCAATTCACATTAATGTTGTTATTAGATTACTTCCCTGAATTCATAGCAGAGCTGCAGGGATGGTGGTGGTGGTGGTGGTGGTGGTTCAATGGAAAGTAGAGAATAGGGAGGGGAAGGGAGGGGAGCAGGGGGAAGGGAGGGGACGGTGGGTCCTATTTCCTTCCATGTTTCTCACTCAGCTGTGTAATGAAGGGAAGATGCAGAAAGGTAGAGCTGATCAGGAAGGAGGTCACTGTCTCTCCATGCTGATGTTAGTCAAGTGAATGTAATTGGGTTACATTGTCAAAAATGTCTCAGAACATGCAGAACTAAAGCCTTATGGAGTGTCTGAGTGTCTTATATGTGGGCTCTTGATACACATATGAGTTGATGCTTTGTGTAGATAGAAAGATGCAGTACTACATGAATCATGTGGCTCATACTCATAAATACCACGGGACAGGCCCAGAGGCCATCAGGGGTTCCCTAAACTATAACCCCAGTGTTAAGTGAGGTGGGAGTAGTTCAGTAGAAAAGGAAATAGTTCCTACATGAAACTGCTCACAACAAAGTCTGTAGATTATCTGGACTAACCGGGTTATGATTTCTGGAAAGAGATATTGCTTTTTAGTTTTTTTAAAGTAGTTTTTTGGCACTTTGAGCACCACAAGCTGAGTGCCTAATCTACCATTTAAAACAATCTAAATTGATGAATAACTCTATAGGTAAGAGGAAACATGTGTATTTTGGGGTGAAATCTTTAATGATGTTAACATTTCAGTCTGTTCAGTCAAAAGTCTTTCTGAAAAAATCTAATTCCCTTTCTATAATAAAGTATATTGTGATGTGGGTGGGGTGGGGTGGTGAGGACAAGGGACTTTTTATGCATCTGTGCCTATGCAAGAGGCCAACACCTCCATCTCTCCTGCACCAGGTGCATGTGACAGTGTTGCCAAAGTGACTCACAACACAGCTTTTGGAACTGCCATCATGCAGACGTCATAAATTGCAATCATAGTTCAGCACAGATGCATGTGATCTGTGGATCTACGCAGAGAGTGGTCATGTCCTGGTGTCCCCAATGAAAATGGGCAACTTCTCAGGTGAATGATTTCCCCCTGGACTCTCTGCAGGCAGCAGCCAGTTGGTGGAGAGATCAGAGGATTAGTAGGGGTTGTAGTTCCAATAGTGATTAAGTCAGACCTAAATGGATCGACTGCCTATTCTTGAACAGTGCATGAAAGAAAAGGGGGTCAGAGACAGAATTTAAAATATATATTTTTAATGTGTTGAAAGAGACTATAGCTGCTGAACAGGAGCATCTCTTAGTGACTTTGTGGATTTCATTCTTCCAGCTGGTCCTGGGTCAGAACTACTGGTCTTCTTCACTAAACAGACGTCAGCGTGAAGAGTGGACAAGTTTATTAAACCAAACGGATGCTGCAGAGGAAATGAATGAAGACAAATTCAATAAAAAGCTAAACAGGAAAGGCTTTAGCCACAGTGACAAAGGATCCCTGTGTGTTCCAATCACAATTAGTGTTTCATAATGCTGAATTTAAATGTTTCATCCATCCACCCCCCGGTCATTAGGGGTGGAGTCTCCGTATAACAGTAGAGATGACTGGTTTGTGTTGGACAGATGGAGTCGGGTCAGCTGCACAGGCAGGGACGTACTTAATGCAGATCTCATCAAATATGAATGAACCTCCACAAGTTGACCACCTGGGTTTGGAGCTCCTGTGACTCATCAGATTCATACGGCTAAATCAGAGCCAAGTTAAAGGTAGAAGTGAATATTGAGTTAACAAAGGGTTGCAACTACAAATATTTATTTTGCTGATTTATTAATTTGGTCGTTAAAATGTCAAAAATTCCCAGAGTCTAAGGAGACCTCGTTTAAATTACTGTTTTGTCTGACATTCAGTTTTATATGTTCAGATTACAGTTTTCAGTTCAACAAATGTGATGATTGATGAGTTATTTAAGCCCTGCCCACTTTCTCAGATTCACGTTTATCACTGCGTATAGAATATCTTTGGGTTTTCGATTGTTGGTTGGACCAAACCAGTCATTTGAAGACTTCATATTGGACTCTGAAACTTGTGATGGGCATTTATCTTGGGCTGCAGCTGCCGATTATTTGGATTATCGATTGATCTGCTATTAATTTTTTCAATTAAATCGAAAATCGTTTAATGTACGAAACGTCTAATGAAACAATTCCAATAATCTCTGATTCTATCCTCTCAAATGAGAGGGTTTCCTGCTTCTCTTTGTCATTCATCATCGCATCAACTAAATCACTTAATCACATACATTTAAAACCAGACATTTGTAGACATCCCATGTCTACAAATGTTTCATCCATTAAAGTTATTTCTGCCCAAAACAAGAACGGTGTGTTTGGACAGTGAAAGATATAAATACAGGTGAAAGCAAAGTAAAAAACAAAGCTAATGTTTTAGTAAAGTAAATGCCGCTCTAATGTGCACGTTTGAAAGGAGGTTAAAAATAGACTGAGGCTATAATAAGACTGTCCTGGATTAAAGTCTCTGTGACTACAATCCTCAGAGGATGAGAGATCATTAGGCAGTCTGCTCGTTTGCCCGCCTGTAGTACAGGAGTCGTCCCCGGCGGAAGTTCGCTGTGTGTTGGTTGAGGTGTCCTCAGTCTGTTTAATGCTGTTCTCTCACAGAGCACAGCAGCCCGGGGCTCGCTCTGCTCACACAACATGCTGCGGCTCAGCCTCGCTTTTTTACACTCAACGTGATCCTGAATTCCCCCATTCATGAAGCCAGAAGTCAGAGAGAATACGCAACGTGTGTGTACAGAAAGTGAACTTTATTATTTTATCAGCACCTTAACAAAGGAGAATAGTGTTGAGTAGAATCTGCAACAGGATCATGGTGCCTCCAGCTGCACTATACACTTCAGAAAGAGGTCAATGAGAGGATGTTTTTATAGTTAAGAGAGTTTATGTGATTTATTTTTTTCAGTTGAAGAGAGAATTTGAGGGAACTTTTAGTTTTTGTTGTCAAGATGTCAGCCAATCAAGTTGATCCAACAAAAATAATCACCAACTATTGTGATAAATGATTAATCATTAAAGTCATTCTTTGTTTATGTAAAAATGGCAAAAGGATTTTTTCAGCCTCTCAAATATGGAGATTTCCTGCTGTTCAGTTTTATATCATATTAAAGTGAATATATTTGAGTTATGCACTTACAAAACAAGATATTTAAACACATTACCTTTAGACTTTGAGAAACTGATAGACATTTTTCACAGTTTTTGGACCTAGACCAATCTATTAATTGATCTACATAATTGGTAGAATAATGAGAATAATCGTTAGTTGCAGCCCTACAAAAGAGTTAATTTAAGTGAATTTTTCAGTCAAAGACAAAATTTAGGTAAATATTTTGTAATGGTCAAAGAAGTAAGTTTATTTTGTAAAGTCAAACAGAGACTCAAATGAATGATGATCTTCCTCTGAAGCCTCTCTAAGGATTTCTCTGGTGAACAAGAAGGTCGTACTGTATCTATGAAAGCCTCCCAATATCAGTTCAATACACACACAAATGCATCTCAGTTGAGATATGTTGTACCCAGTAGTTTGTGCTGTATATGTGTTAAGTTACACATCCATCCCTCTGAGAATTAGTTTAATTCCTGTTTAGCTGGTTATTTAGTGTAAGAGCATGTGGTCTGTTTCAAATTAAAAACTGTGAACTTGTGTTTTTAAAGCAGTTGTCTGAACATGCACGGAGATGGTTTTGGTAGCAGGCTGGGTTTTCAATAATCCAGGACTCTCATAAACCACAGAGCTGAACGTCTGACCTGGCAGCGTGTTCACCTGACTTCACAAATGGATATTTTCCATTTGGACAACAACACACGCCGTTGCCGGGTTACGTCTGACACTAGCAGACTTTTTCATAGTGCTGACATGGATTTCATCCCGACTTCATGAACGTTTTTTCCTCTGTTGAGGCGTTTTAGTTTTTAACCTGTGTGGCTTTGTTTATACAAAATGTGTATTTAATGAGCAAAGCTTACAGGAGTCATATTGATCTGACTGACTAATGGAGAAATAATCAATATTCCCAGAGTCTATCAGTAGTCTATTAATTTATTCTCTGCAGTCTTTAGCATTGGAATGACTTCTATAAATATATTTGTTTAAAGCTGCTATAATCAATATTTTTGTATTAACAATGGGTTAAATGATGTAAGAGTAAAGGGTCTCTCTGAATGATGAACACACAGTTATCAACGTAATCTTAGAGATCATTGTTCTGGTTTTACAGCTGACAACTTTACTGTTTTGGATCCCTCTCACCGCTCATCAGTGTTGTTTTTAGACGCAGCTGGTGAAGAAAGTGGATCATTTAGTAGCTACAGAGACGGATATTGTTTTATAGGGGATGGTTGAGAGTAAAACGGAGCTAAAAAGAGAGTGAACATTTGACTTGTATGCACGAGATGAGCTAAAAGACGTCTCTAAATGAATGCTAATGTTGCTCTGTGACTGCTGGATGTGAAGATGGGCAACTGTTTGCCATATAAACTTTATGAGGTGATAACATGTTGTGTTTAGAGCTTGTTGTGCTGCCCCCAAGTGGCTAGAAAAAACCTGTTAATGCAGTCTTAAGGATTACAACAGTGGTTCTTCAACTGTTGCCCCCAACCTTACTTTAAACCAGCTCATTTTTCAAGCATGAAATTAGCAACAAAACAAACTAAAGTGAATGCTATTTACCAAGATGTAAATTAAACTTGTAACTATTAAATATATATTTTCTGGAACCAGAAATGACCATATTAAGATAAGATTTGTACTGAGACACGGTTAGCATAACAAACGCTAGCTTGCTTGGTTAGCAAAGTGCATTCGTAAATCATGTTAACGGTGATATTAATAGGGACGCTAACTTTGGTTAGCAAAAAACATGCTTACAACAAAAAAATATTTACTGCAAAAAACAGACTGCCGACTCCTTAGAAGGCCTGTGAGAACAACCAAACGCTGAACAAGTTAATTTTAATGCTGGATGAAAACATTTACAAAATGAGCATCATGCTGTATTGAAGAAGACTTGAAACTAGTGATTGAGACCATAAACTTATTTTGAAAATGTTTATTGAGTAATAAATCAAGCGAGAAGTAGGTTTTGATAGACTTCTATACAATTGGACAACCAGTGGAGTCGCCCCCTGCTGGCCATTAGAAACAATGCAGATTAGGGCACTTCTGCATTGGCTTCACTTTTCAGACCCTGAGGGTTCATTGTGGTGAACCAGAGAAGAACCTGATAGAGATCGATCTGTTTCATGTGTCTGAATAAATCACACAAACCTGATTCTTGCTAGCCTCGCTAGCATGGGAATACTTTATTGTTCCCACATAAAACTAATTAATTTCCCCCCTAAAAGCTTCTACACCCCCCCCCCAAGTGGCGGCCCAACTAGGATGTGGGGTTAGAGAAAGTTATTGCCTATATTAAAAACATTAATGAATAAACATTTAGGTTCAAAGCAGCGGTTTCTTAATTTAAAAATCTTTCTGGTACGGCATTTGTATTAGAGGTTACGTATTGTAGTGTGGAATGAAAACACTGCAGTTCAGTAACAGTGAGCCCATTGAGCTTTGTCCACATCCTGTTTGTGAGGCTGTGAGAGGTTCCCATGAAGGAAAGGTCGCTGTCATGTTTGGCTCTGAGCCAGTACAATCAGACACTCTCTCCAACCCCCATGAGCTCCAAAACAATTAGAGGATTATACAGTCTGGATTCAGCACAAGTGATTGTTGCGCTAATTTCCATCTTTCTAGTTTTCTGCAGCTGAAGCTTAAAAAACTGAACCCTTTAAGATAAAAAACACCTTTTTTTAAACCATCTGCCTCTCCCACTCTGAATAACCCAAACACCAACCCATGTTTATGGATCAAAAATGAGTAATTGTTTCTGAAAAGATAATGTTGCCTCTCAGTCTTGCCTGGCGCAGCTTTGGGTCTGTGTGAGTGTCGACTCATGAACCGAAGTCTCTTGTCGAACTCCAGTAAGTAATGTGATAATGACAGTCATGATGAGGCGCATGATGTAACGACATATTTGGAAGCCATTGTTGTGATGAAAGCAGGCCAGCTTTGGGCTGGAGCGAGGCCAGTCGCTCCAGCAGAGCATAGATCGAAGATTACCACATGATCTGTTTGCATTAGTTCAGTCTGTGCTGTCAGAGCGTCGACTTGCCACACCTTCGGACAACAGCAAAGCATTTTTCAGACCTGCTGCAGTCAGCGTGCGTGTGTGTGTGTGTGTGTACTGTAAGATTGTGTATTGTGTTTGCGTGCGTCTTCCTCCCCTCATTGAAAAGTCATGTGTGGCTGCCAAAGCAGTTTAAGAACAGTTTTCTATGCAAAATCAAAGAGGCTATGACTTTATGACGTATGCATGCTATCAGCGTGTTTGTCTGCTTACTGTTCAGCTGTGAGAACAGAAAACTAAGTTGATCGTCATTTTCTCTTTTAAAATAACTGGCAAAACGGGAGAAAAACAAAACCAATAACTACTTTTTGAGTCCATCGTTGGCTAAATTCAAGCACAAACTGGTTCCTAAGTTATTTTACTGGTTTCTTTTTATTCAAAAACGTATGTATTCGCAGCTTTGGAAAGATATGACCTTTTACATATCTATTCACATGACACATCCTTAGGTCAAGGCTTGAAAGGGGAAGTTTTTACACAACAAAGTCTGTTTACAGGACTTGGGGAGTACTAGGGGTGTAAGGAACTATCTACACACTTCAGTATGGTGATGGTATGTTTAGTGATACTGTATCCATTCTTAAAAACACTATGGATTTCCCAGAGCCAAAGTTGAGGTCTCCATATCGCTTAATTTGTCAGACAAATAGTCCAAAACTCAAATATATTCATGTGCAGTGATGTAACAGAGGAAAGCAGCAAATGCCGAGCTTGAACCAGACAATCTCTGACAGATTTGCTTCATTAATGATTGTAGTGCATGTGACTTAATAAAAACAAGTCAGATGTTATATGTTGGCCTGATCTGTGTCTGATTAGGAGTCTGGAAAGATAAAGAACATGTAATATTTGACGGAGCTGTCGTGCAGTGCTCAGCTGTGCATGTGCTGGTTCAGATGTAGGGTGGGGCTCTGACGGGGAGCCTCTGCAGAGCAGCAGCAGTTGTGTTCGGGGCCAGAGCTGCTGGCCGGGCTGCAGCGAGCGGCTCGAACAGAGCAGCCTTTGTTAGCAGGGGATGCTGGACGCCTTGTGACCAGAGCTGCCACTCCCTTTTTGGACAGAGGAGACCCGAGTCGACGGGCTGACACAAGGCAGGGACTGGGGGCGAGGGGTTCCGTGTGGGAGGCTGTGGAGGTGGCAGACCCCCCCCCCCCCACCCCACACACACACACGCATACACACACACACCTCTCCCGCACAGAGACAAGTGGCACAACAGCAGGCATAGATGATTGATTACACAGTCTGTGCTCTGATTGGTTCTCTCATGTCTGCTACCGGGACAGCTCGACCACATGAAGAGGACAGAGGGGCGTGTTTGGAGGCGCGCTGCTGTCCTCATTGTTACAACAGTGAATACTTTCCCCCTCATTATGTTGTTCATGCAGAGCTGGAATTAAGAAAGAGGAGCAGTGATGCTGCTTTGAAAGCTCTCTGAACAAAAGCTCCAAAAAGTCTGTTCTTCTGTTTAATTTAGGTTTAAATGTCCTCTGAACATTATTAGTTCCATATAATATTCCCTGCTACTATGCATATTTACATTTTATATGTAATGAAGACTCGCACTAAACTGCTGCAGTTACGAACCAATAAAGATTTTTGTTGACCATTTTATGTAAACTGAACTTTTGTGTCACTTCAGTGTCACTTGACTGTAGAGTTGGTCAGCAGAAGCAGACACCTGTCTTTTTACTTCACAAATCACTTTGTAAATGTAACAAAAATCAGACCGTTTAAATGCCAGACTCCTTCTCACATCCCGTCCCAGGTTTTCTTCATCTCCTTTTCCTCTCTTCCCCTCTCCTCAGTCGTCTCCCCCTGCATCTTTTCTCTAACACCCCCCCCACCCTTCACATTACGTGTGTGTGGCGATGAAGATAGTCAGTATCAGTTGAAAGACATTGCACAGCCATGTGTTCCTTATCAGACTGCATCCTAAAAAGGCCCAACAGAGGCTGCTGTGTGAACTCTGCAGCTTTCATGTATTTATTTTTTGTTTGATTGCCAATCCACCTTTTTTATGTGACATTTCCCAAAATGTTTTTCATCTAATACAGCATCCAATCCAGCCAAGTCGGATACTCATCCATAGAAGCGTATTTTGATAGGCGTCTATAAAACCCGATCCATCCTAAAGCGTTCTCAGAAGTCTGGTTCCCACAGTTTTACACAAGCTTTTCCTGATGAAATATTTAATGTAGTGTGGAATTAAATGTGCAGCAACTAATCATCTTTTATTGTTTTCCAGAGCGACCGTCTCCTGATCAAAGGAGGGAAGATCGTGAACGATGACCAGTCCTTCTGTGCTGACATCTATATGGAGGATGGAGTCATCAAGTGAGTTTACTGGTTTTTCTTCAAGCTGCTTATCGTAAAATCCAGATTTCCTCATGTTTACTAAGTTATTATCCATCCATTTGTCTGACTTGTCTCAAAAGTGGTACGGAAGCCCTGAGAGGCAAGTGAGGAAAAGAAATGTTCTGGTGATTCATTTTCTAAGTCTGATCTAAATAGTTTTCTCTCCTGTGTATATGTTATGTTGTTATGTTACATGTTTCCTACATCAGTGCAACGTATGTTATTGGTGAAAACAATCTCTTCATGCATTTTAAAAATCACCTGGAAGAAGACATGAACGCTTTTAGTCCTGGAACATGTAGTAGTGGTGCACTTCAGCCTCTTGTGGCCATAATTAGTATTACAACAACAAACACCTCACTGATCCTGACAAAAACAAAATTCACCTGGTAAAATGTTCTTTTTACCAGTTTTCACAGATAAAAAAAAAAGTCATCATTAGAATAATGATCCTGGCAAAACGTTTTCTCCCAGTTGGTCCACAAATGAAAAAAATGAAGGAGAACAATTGTTCCACTTGATCTTAAGTCATAAACACAGGAGAAAAAGAAAATGGTTCACTAGTATTGTTTTGTCTCACTTGCCTCTCAGTAAAGGATTAATAGTGAACATATGATCGTTTGCCAAAATCAATTTCTCTGTGTTCACCTTCAACATACTGTCATTCAGCACCGTAACAGACACAATGCAACTGGAATTTATTTCAGTCTGTAACATATGGAGTGGGACAATCTTACCTCCAGGGCATTTAGTAGCTTTTTTCTGGAGCTTTCAATCGTATATAACGATCTTCCTCAGCAGATGGAGTTTGCCCCGTTGTCACTTCCTATTTTTCTGAGCACTATCAGGACTTCTTGTCCATGTTTGCTCACTAAATGGACCTTAAGGTGAGATTGTTTTGTCACCTGCTGTTTTCAGGACAGAATAAACTTCTTAAAAACAAAGTAGGCAATTACTTCCAACAAAACCCCACAGCAGAACACAACACAACCCAATAAAACAACAGAGAAGATTATCTACTGACTGAAACTACAGATCATTACACCCACCCTCTGTACAACACGCAGCCTGTTTAGCACCAAAAAGCCACATCAGGTAGAGCAGGTGACCTACATGCAAAGGCTGAGTCTTAGCCGTAGCCCGGGATTCAAATCCGACCCTAACCCCTTGCTGCAAGTCCTCCCCCCTCTCTCTCCTCCCTTCCTAATCTTAAACTATAATATCATTAAAAGCCCAAAATATTATCTCTACAAAATGATTCAACATCCCTACAATAATAATTCCAACCTACCATTTTGATCATGCATTTTTGTTATTGTTCATTAAATTATTTCAATACGTTTTTCTTTTCAAACGTTCAGTCTAGTACACATGTTTAGCTCCTAACTAAACTGCTCCATGAATTCACAAATGTAAGTAATCTTAAGTACAGTTCGTTTTTTACATTTGTACTTTGTCCTTTAAAAAAAACAAACACATTCCTCAGATCATATTAGGTTTCTTTCATTTTTGACAATTTGTTTGGAAACTTTCCAGTTAAGATTTCTTGTTGACGTCGTACATGATTTGTACTGTATTCAAATCCAGTTTGTTTTCTATTGAATTTAACTTTCATAATATACATCATCATTACTATAGTGTTGTGATGTCTGTTATTGTAATTTATGACGTTCTTTTTTTCAGACAAATTGGGGAAAATCTCATCGTGCCCGGTGGGGTTAAAACCATCGACGCCCACGGCAGCATGTTGATGCCGGGCGGCATCGATGTGCACACGCGTTTCCAGATGCCTGATCGAGGCATGGTGTCCGCCGATGATTTCTACCAGGGCACCAAGGCTGCGCTGGCCGGAGGCACCACCATGATCAGTAAGTCTTGCTATTGTCCCGGTTTCCTGCATATAAAATATAAAAAAAATACATCAAAATCAAAAAAGTTGCTGATCATTGACATCCCAGAATGTGTTTTTTCATTTGCATTTAAAGGGTGGAGATTCTGAAAATGAATGAATATTTGGTAGCTGTGATCACTGACTGAGGTTGGTTAAAAAATGTACTCAGAGAAAGTGGAAAATCAAATCAATATAGAACATTACTGTGGCAGTTTTGACACCGACATGTTTGTCTTTGAAGGATATTTCCCTCTCAAATCCTTTCTGTGAGAATGAAAGCTGACCGGGGTGTGGCTGACTGCAGTGGTTCTTCATTCACTGATTGGCATTAATTGAAAATGTCTTAATGAGAACAGGACGGGTGCCAGGCCTGCTCATGACCGAGCCAAAATATAAAACCGGCCTTCTGCTCTGAGGACTCACTGCTGTTCAGACTGAGCCAGGAAGTCAGTTAATTTCCCTTTGGACACATAGATTCTGAAGACTTGACATTGTTAATTCAAACACCCTGAATGGATGCTTCTCCTCGTATATTTTAAGCTTCTTATTCTTGTTTTCATGATGTTTCATATACATTTCAGGCTTGTTTTCTTCTGTGTGCAATCTACTTCTAATCCCTGGGTTTATTCAGGTTTTCTCTTACGATCCAAAGTCTTGCTGGTCAGGTCAAATAAAAAATCAAAATTATTCTCCAAATATCTGATCTACGACCAAGTATTGTGGCCATTGTAGGTAAAAAACAAAAGATAAGTAGCAGGGGTATGGGGGGGGATATTATAAATGAACTCAGAATCTTGGAGATTAAAATTTGGCCCTGAAGCTGGAGGTTTAACAGTGAGATGCTTCGTTATGTTGCAGATAAAGGCCAGCTCACATCCACACTTTTCGTCCCAGAGATCTGTGGTGTGTTTCCCTTTGCTTCCAAAAACTGGCAGATTTCGTCACGCAACTCGAAAAATCTATTCAGCACTTTCCCTCGACTCAGCCATCGCACCGCCATGTTCAGAATGTATCTCCTCAGGAAAAGACTTACATTGACTCTTATAAAGTTTCCTGTCTGTGTTGCGGTGCTTATTACATGTTCCATCTCCAGAGTTTTACAACACAGCGCTTCCTGGTGTGTGATGCAGTGATACACCGTCAGCTCACCTACACAGTTCTCCCGCTGCATCTTCTCCCACATCCTCCCCACTAATCTGCTAATATGTATTTTCCCATGGTTGTGCCAAGCATTGATTTAATTACCAAAACCGGTGGGCCAGTTATGATCGACATATATTTTCTCGCGGGCCTTGAGTTTGACACCCGTGCAGTAAACACTGAAGCGTGCACATAAATTAGATAAATAACGTAAGCGTTTAGTTTATGTAATAAAAGAGCACCTGTTCAATAAAACACTGACGTGTTATACTTAAAATTGCATGCATAAAGTTTCTTTCAATTTAATTAAATATATGGCTCTCAAGAAAATACATTAAAACATATTTGGCTTTTATGGCTCTCCTAGCCAAAAAGGTTCCCGAGCCCTGTGCTAATGTATATCAGTATTTATGTCCTTGTACTATTTCATGCTACAGTGGCTGGGGTTTGGTTCTGATAGTCAGATTCATTTTGGATCCATTCAAGTTGGTAAAATACCCAACTTGAACGAGTCTTGAGTTTCCTGAGGAATTTTAATTCAATAAGGAGACATTCTACTGTCTCTTGTCTATACTATCAGTCCTGAACCAGTGGCTTCATTACACCTTTACATTATTTAAAAGAGACACAAGATTGTAAAGATAACAAAATGAAATGAAGCCGTGGCCCTCCCCTCTGCTGACTCAACAGCTGAACAGTAGAACAAATACTCCCAGGCAAAACGCTGACTGCTACGGGATCAGGCAGGTCTGGAGCTGGGACGTAATGCATGGCAAAACAGTGAATGTCAGCAGAGTGCATGTCACATGTGAACAGATGTGACTGCACCAAATATGGACAATGCCAAATAGACAGTTAGAAATGTGATTTGAGAGGCCAGAAGGATAAACATTTAGAATTTTTAGGTTTGATTAGATTTACCGCCTAGACCAGGGGTCTTCAACGTTTTTCATGCCAAGGCCCAAACTGGTGTTTCGGTCCTTCGCTCAGTCTCTGACTGTAGGTGTGTGTGTCAGGAGCGAAGTCCCGCCATTCGTGAAACACAGTGGAGGGAATGTGAATGCGCAAAGCAAAAATAATTGCTTTATCTACAAACAAAACGACCCCCCCCCCCCCCCCTGCAGTACCTCCGCGGACTCCCTGTTGAAGACCTATGGCCTAAACCCAAAGCAGTTAAGAGCGATTTTTGCTCCGGTCACATGGGAACTCAAAAATGTCTTTTGTGCTGTATAACAGTTATTTTGCTGTTTTACAAAAATGTAAAAAAAAATAAGATCTCTGTACACAACATTTTTCCAAGTGCCCACAATTCTTACTAATATTTGAAAAAAAGGCAGTTCCACATGCTCTACATATTTTACTATTTACATGTTTACAACCTCTCTTGTCCTCTCCTCTCTGTGTACACAGCCTGCAGTTCAGTCCAAGTTTCACTCGTTTTTGTCATGACGTGTTTGTTCAGTCAATCATGACTTGCCACTTGTAGTTCAGAGTTTTATGTTTTTTACAGGATCTGATGACCTGCAAACTGCTTATTTTTGTATGTATAATAAAGTGATATTGATGAAATATCACTATTTAAGCTAAGATTAGTTTACTGATGAAAGCGTCCATTACACGTGATTCATTTAAAGATTGTTAAAGTCGAAATACGCCAAAAAATTATATTTTTACAGTTTCTGGCTGTAAAACGTTTCAAACCCTTCAGCAGGTTGCTGGATTCAGATGGATTTGAATCCAGAATATGGATATTGATGCCAGAAATCAGATGTGAGCTGCCAGTCTGAACATAAATATAAGGAAGTCTGACATAGAAGCAGTTAGAAACACTCGTACACACATCTTCACACCCAAAAGTAACATCTTCAAAAATAACATCCTGAGTGGTGGAAACCATGAGCAGATGGAGCAGATGATGGTTTGTATTTTGGCTCTGGCTCTGATATGTATAGAGACAGGACTCGTGTATCTGGTAATCCTCAAAGATCAATAACCAGCAGTCACTTGAGAATAATCTGGAATATATTTGGCCGTCAGGTGTGAACTACAATCTGTTCCAGGTTTGGTCTAGACACAACATCATAATCATGGATAACAGATGATATCAGGGGCTCAGTCAATGTGTTTGACGGTTTGTGTGTGTTTGTGTGTATCCAGTTGACCACGTGGTTCCTGAGCCTGGAGTCAGCCTCATCTCGGCCTTCGAGCAGTGGCGCGAATGGGCCGACAGCAAGTCCTGCTGCGACTACTCGCTGCATGTCGACATCAGCGAGTGGCACAAGGGCATCCAGGAAGACATGGAGACGCTCGTAAAGGATCACGGTATGACCACGCCCGACGCAAAGTCAAATTTAGATTTAATCAAAATCTCCAGTTTCACAGAGACTCATAAAAGTTCCAATTTCATTCCTGGGTGATTTGGCGGGACGTGTGCAGCCTGTCTCCTGCAGCTCCTGGCTCCTTTCAAACTGATCTGCTGTCAAAAAGATTAAAAAAGACCTGTATGAACTGTATTTATGATGAACAATAGCAGTCAGTGTCGAGCTTACTGACAAACGCACTTCATTTCCTGTGACTACATAATAAAAGTCGATTCGCGTTTGGCCTGTTGAATGCTTTTAATGTGAAGCTGCAGCAGCAGGAAATGTTCAGTTTGCATCCGCAGTAACTTAAGACAGCTTTTTGTCTAGGAATGTCGCCATACACGCCCAGTTTGTAACCTGATACTGCAAATATATACGTATTGCAATACTTTCCTCAGTGGGCCATAGCCTCAATCACCATTGTGTCACCTCATTCGGTGATATGAGGACTTAACAGACAGAAATTAAATGCTTTGAAATGCTTTTAAATGGCGGATCAAGATCTTTTCAGTTCCCCGTCATGTAACATGATGACGGTAAACTGCACAACAACACATTTATGTTCAACAATACCATTTACAGAAAGAATCCATTCAAGACGAGCTGAACCAAGACTATGAGCTGCACTGTTCACTACAACCCACAATTAACCAAATCACACTTAAAATGTGGCACCTTACTCAACCTATTTAATACCCTGGAAGTATTTTACAGTTTGTCCTCTCTCTGCTTATTGTTGTATACTTGATCACATGAGTTAAAGCGACTCTATTATCACACTTTCAGTCAGAGTGGTGTATGATATTGTTCTGCGTCTGTCCTTTCTCTCATTTTGACATCTTGTGTTTTTAGGAGTCAACTCTTTCCTGGTGTACCTGGCTTATAAGGATGTTTTCCAGCTTACTGACGCTCAGGTGGGGCTTCTCCTATTCTCCTCTTCTCCTCTTCTCCGCTTCTCCTTGTCACAAACGGAAGACTATAATGCATTTTGTCACTGGGTTGCAGCCTTTTTAGATGCAATAAATGCTACATTGAAATCTAATATCTTTGTTTTGTATTAAAGCCGGAGGGAGTTTGGCATGCTGTGATTCTGTATTGGTCTGTTGACAATGACACTGATTGGCCTTCGTGGGATGCAGCCTCTCCTACGCTCAATCTAATTAAACTAAAAATATCCTTTTAAAATGGAACTTGCTGCTGCACATGACTCTAAATCTGATCTGTGCTAACTGCAGTCAGACTAAAGGTCATCAGTGGTCCATGAACAAATGGGACATGACTGCACAAAGATAATGCTGTTTACTGTAGAGGCACTAGTTGGATTAACCAGAATAACAACTAAATCATAACTTGTTTATTGTTGCCGTCAGTCAGACTGACAGCTCAGCCACAATAGCAATTATGGTAAAACAAAAAAACATATTTTATTTATTTTCAGTCAGTCTGCCAAGATGTTCACCACATTATGTTTTTACCTGTTTCAGCAGCATACTGTAGAGTATTATACATACTAAAATAACATTGAAGTCGTATCGCAGCCTTGATTTTTGGCTCGTCATTTCATACCGACCGTGTGTGTTTCTCCGAGGAGAGCGACTCGTGGTTAAAAATGAATGAATCCAACTTGAAAGCTGCTTTGAAACAGATCTGTGTTGGTCTTTTTGCACATGTGTGAGGAGGAAAGAGTTTATAATTTTCTCTCTAGCGTCAAACTTTGACGGCTCTTTATTGGTGCGTGCCTGGCAGTGGGGAGGAGATGATTCACTCACACGTCAGTTTCTCTTGAGTCCATACCGTGTGGAAATCAGGCTCCATATTTTATTTAACCGCTAAAGTATTAGGAGCCACCGAGGTTTTGGTCATTGACCGGTTGATAAAAAAAATATAGTATAAAATATAAATAATATAATAAGAAATTTGGGCTTAATATCTCGTCTGCTACAGTTCATGTAAAGTGATTCTAATTAGAGCATTGGTGTAAAAACAGCAGGTCTGGTTATAACTGCAGTGCTCGCCATCCTTCACTGGTTCAAGCTTCTTTTCTCTGTTTTATACAGCATCATGGTGAATTGAATTGGAACTGTTGGTCGAACAAAACGAGCAAATAATTGATGAAACAAGCCGGTAACATTTCATCAGTGCACAAGGGTTGCACAAGACCTTTCAATACAAACGACAGTAGGAGTCTACGGCCATGCTAGTGGCTCTGTGAGGCTGATGAAATGTTCCACGTCAGCATGCTAACATGCACACAATGACAAGGCTAATGCATAGCAGGTATAGTGTTTACCATGTTCATCGATTTTAGTTCCAAACACAAGGTGCAGCTGAGGCTGAGAGGAATGTCATTAGTTTCGCAGGTATCTAGTCATAAACCAAATTATTGGGCAGATTAACATTTTGACCTGCTGATGGATAGAAGAAAAGTTAAGGGATCACTAAAGACATTACCGTTCCATGCCTGTCTGTACCAAATTTAGACATTCATCCAAATGTCCAAATGTCAAGCTGACATTAGCATCCATAGAGGGGCTAAAAATAGAAAGAGAAAAACAGAATTTTGCCAGAACTGTACGGACGCCCTGTGAGGCAGGTGAGAATTACTTTTTCTGATCCACCTTCTGAAGTCTGATCCAAATTGTTTTCTCGTCTGTGTTTATGCCTCAAAGCCTCTTGTGGTCGAAATAAGTATTACAACAACAAACACTTTTAAAAGATGAAAGAAATTCACAGATTTTCACAGGTGAAAAAAAACAGTTATCTGATCAATTATCCTGGCAAAACTGTTTTTTCCTTCCTGTTTAAAGATAAAAAAAAACGTTTTAAGGCACTTAGATTATTCTGGCAATATGTATGTAATATGTCTTGAGTAATAAACACGAGAGAAAACTGTTTAGATCATACTTAAAAAAATTGATTTATTTTTCTCACTTGCCTCTCGGGGCTTCCGTACAACAATACAACAATTCATGCGTGGCAATTTTTTATTATTTTTTTTTAAATCAAAGATATATGGGATTTGACATGATGTCCTTGTGAACCTGTTGCTTGACGAAGACATCTGTTAAATGTATTTTTAAAAATGATATTTCAGGTGGTGTCTGACATTATGTTTTTTTAAACCTTTTTAGATCAAAGATCGCGTTAGCACCAAAGGAAGTAATAGTTGAGATATTCTGTATTTATTCTTCAAAAAACACATTAATAAAACACTCTTTTAATGAAAAAAAGAAAAAAAATCTCCCTCAACCACATACCATACATGCTTTTCTCATAAAATGGCCAAGCACCATATTCTTCGATCCCAACGAGTCCATCTGTAGGAAGGATGGAAATAGTGACACAAGTGTGCCATATGAATTTCAAAATAAAGGCTGAAGGCGTATCTTAAAGATGATGTGTATCGATGTTTTCACTTTACATCGATGATATTGTATCGTTGATCAGTGAAACCCCTACTGGACATACAGTAAAGAGTAAACTTCAAGATTGCATTTCTGCATCAGAGATTATAACTGTCTCCCTCTCTGCTGCAGGTGTACGAGGTGTTCAGTGTGATCCGCGATCTGGGAGCCATCGCCCAGGTGCACGCTGAGAATGGAGACATTATCGCTGAGGTACGACATTTCCCTTCATAAGAGTGGGGATCTGGACATGAATAGACGAATGATTTTCTGCTGGATGAAATGAAGCTTTGATACGTGCACCTGCACATGACTCAACATCTGGTTTGTTTGTGTCTGTGTCTTTATCTGTGTTTAGGAGCAGCACAAGATCCTGGAGCAGGGGATCACTGGGCCTGAGGGGCACGTGTTGAGCCGCCCAGAGGAGGTGAGAGTTTCAGCACTGTGGACACTGACTGACCTGTCTGGGAGTTTTTTGGGTGAAAAGCTGGTTTGACTTTGGGAAGTGAGGAATCCATTCCTCTCTGTGTCCTTTCCCCGCTACAAGAGGATTTGACCTTTCCAAGGCATTACATCTAGGAGCACATCCTTTCCGTAAATCATTGTTGTTGCCCATGAACATCCAGATGTGGGAACAAAGTAGAAAATTACATTTGAAGTATTGACTTATGGCAGCAAGGTTTATTGCTAAAACCTCTGTCTTTCTCTTCTTCTCTTCTTCTTTTTGAAAATATTTGTGAAAATCGGGGAGAAACAAATTTCCATTTTTCATGTATTTTGTGGATGTGCCCTCGTCCTCCATGGCTATTACACACTTGTCCTAACATACTGAATGATTTCTCACTTCCCTGCCATTCCTGCTCAGCGTAATCAAATCTGGTTTGTAATCTTTAGCGATTTATAGAATGGTTATTAAAACCTCGGACAAATTGAAAGAGAGAAAAGGAACCCTGAAAAATACTAAAAGAAAGTAAATCTGGTCCAAAAAAGACAAGATGAAGAATTGACAGTGTTCTCACTTCTTGGAACGTTTTGTTAGTGTGTCATTGTTATATCACAATCCTGCCATCTCACTTGTCAAAATAAATGGCCACGGTTCTCTTAAGTGTATTACCTTATTGTTGTTGCTATGGATGGAAAACAGATTCTAAGGACATTAAAACCTGAAATAACTTAGAGGAAAGCTTCGACATGTTGTGAAATAGGCTTCTTTGCTTTCTTGCAGAGAGTAAGATGAGAAGATTGAAACCGGTGTCGTGTCTGTACCGTAAATATGAAGTTACCGTCAGCTGTACAAAAAACAGTAGAAGTACCTAAGTAGAGAAATGAGTCAAACTGATGTGCTGTCAGTCAAGTCCTTGAGCTGTTTCCAGTCTTTATGCTAAGCTAAGCTAACCAGCTGCAAGTTGATAGCTTCATGTTTGATGTACAGATGAGAGGGGTATCTATTTTCTTTTTCTCATTTTATTCTTGGCCTACTGCCCTGTCTGCCCAAAATGATTAACAATTCCACGTAGGTATAAGAGTATTTCCTAAGGACTGTATTTAATTGTTTTCTTCAACTCTCTTTAATTGTCTTAAACTCATTTTATCTGTTCTATATTTTTCATAAAAGTCTGAAGTCTTATTACAAAAAAACCTCCCCAAAGTTATAAAGGCTTCATACGATCATATGAAATCTACAAAGGACTGAGAGAACAGGAAGAGCTTTACAGGTAGTAACATTGTTAGGAAAAGTAGCGATGTGATGGACGAGAAGAAGAAGAAGAAAGAAAAGGGCAAACTAATATCCCTTCTCCACTTTCTATTGTCCCTTCTCTCCTGCAGGTGGAGGCGGAGGCTGTAAACCGCTCTGTGACTGTGGCCAACCAGACCAACTGCCCTCTCTATGTTACCAAGGTGATGAGCAAGAGTGCTGCTGATGTCATCGCCCAGGCCAGGAAGAAGGGTGAGACTATAATCAGAATATACATCTGATCTTGCTCTGATTAAATGGACATTTCATGCACAGTTTGTCACAATTTTAAAGGGATACTGCAGACTTTTTGAAGTGGGGTTGTATGAGGTACTTATCAGTGTATTAGCTACAGTAGATGGCAGCAAAATGTATTTTAGCCACCTAAAAAAAAATCCATGCACACTTAAGTTGAATATTCTAAATGTTATTCAAACTAAAATGAGTTTTGCTGCTGTTGCCCCCGTCCACAGCGGTGCATTGATCTGCTTCGGTACCAGTACTGTTTCTCCAAATTTGAGTCCAAGTACCTCATACTTCAAAAAATCCGAACTAGCCCTTTCAAATTTCTCTTTTCCAAAACTAGAAACCACAGAGAATTCAAACAAAACCTCAGTCTACCCCTCTAACACTGACATAAATACTTTTGTGGGTAGGGGAGTAGAAAACCCCTACTTACTTAAAATGACTTTAAGTGTTCAGTTCCAATCCAGAGTATTCATGCAGTAGGTTTGACAGAAAACAGACACCGTAAGACACAAACAAGTACAATAGGAAACATTGACACGCGCGAAACAAACTCCAGGATTGTATTATCTGGTGTTGAAATTGGGATTTGACTTTCAGGCACTGTGGTCTATGGAGAGCCTATCACTGCAAGCCTGGGAACAGACGGTTCTCACTATTGGAGCAAGAACTGGGCCAAGGCAGCTGCCTACGTCACCTCTCCTCCCCTGAGCCCTGACCCAACCACACCAGACTATCTCAACTCCCTGCTGTCCTGGTGAGAGGATGATCCAAACATTCAAACTGGACATATGGTGAACAGAATCCTAATGCCAAATTGGACTTTGTGTTACAACTTGATTTCTTTCTTCCCTCCCTCTTTCTGCATCCTTGACCTTCTGTACAGTGGTGACCTGCAGGTGACAGGAAGCGCACACTGTCCCTTCAACACCGCCCAGCGTGCCGTGGGCAAAGACGACTTCAGCTTGATTCCTGAAGGCGTCAATGGTACTGAGGAGAGGATGTCCATCATCTGGGACAAGTGTGTGGTATGTGTATTTTTACCTTAATTTTGACATAATAATAATAATAATAATAATAATAATAATAATAATAATAATAATAATAAGCTTTATTTGTATAGCACTTTTCATACAAGAATTGCAGCCCAAAGTGCTTCACAGCAATAACATAACAATTAGTACAAGATTAGACAGAGTAAGAGCATTTACAGTACAATAATCACAGTGTTCATGTAAATGAGTCTGAAGTACCATTATAAAAATAGCAGAATTAAAATAGTATAAAATAACATTGGCACACCATTCTTGTAAATGTTTTAAACTATCAGGGCCATATTTTGAAAGTATGAGATCAACAATGGGCCCCTGTGGCCCTTCAACTGGTTTACTCCCTTTGCTACCCATTATTTACATTTACAGTGTCAACCTCTTTATTGACCTTTTAACGTATAAAACACAGACGTCTCCGTGAGTCCAGATTATTTTGGCAAAATCTTGGTTAAAGCCCGCTTCATAAACAAACTCCTGTTTGTTAAGTTTTATGAAACCTATCGGTTAAAGCCGGTTTTTCTCCAATATATTCTTTAATCTTTCACTTTTCCACTAATTGTGTAAAGAACATGTAAACACATTTATCAGAGAAACTTCCTCTTTTTCCCGTGGTAAAACAGTCTATTTGATCTCAAGTTTTTTCAAAAATACACACTCTGAAAATTATTTAGTAAGTTTCCCCATGTTATTCAGCATCATCTCTCTTTTTGCTACAGGACCTACTCGTAGGATTTCAGTTTTGTTCTCATTTAATTTTAAGAAATTATTGCTCATCCATTTATTTATTGCTGACAGACAGGTGGTGATGGCGTTAACAGCTGTAGCATCATTTGGTTCAGCAGAGATGTACAGCTGTGTGTCATCCGCGTAGCTATGGAAGCACACATTGTGTTCTCTAATGATGTCCCCCAGTGGTAGCATGTATAGGGAGAACAGTAATGGACCGAGGCAGCTCCCTTGTGGAACTCCAAAGTGGGCATCATGCTTCTCTGACACATGATCTCCAAGCCTGACAAAATACTTTCTCCCTTTGATATATGTTCTGAACCAGTTTAATACACAGTCAGAAAGACCAACCAGTTTTTCTAGACGATTAATTAGGATGTCATGGTCGATCGTGTCAAATGCTGCGCTCAGGTCTAGCAGGATAAGAATTGAGACCTTGTTTGTGTCAGAGTTTACTCTAGTCACTCATTATTTTAGTCAGAGCAGTTTCTGTACTGTGGCAGGCTCTGAAGCCTGATTGAAATTCCTCCAGGATGTTGTTTTCTTTAAAAAAGAAGTTTATTTGGACCGAGATTTTTTCGAGTATTTTGCTGATGAATGGAAGGTTAGATATTGGCCTATAGTTGGTCAGATGCCCGTTAGAAGAGACGTATTTATAATATATAGAACGTGACTTGAAATGCTGTCGAATATCCACTTAGGTATCGGGTCAACACAAGAGGTGGAGGAGTTACATTCCATCACAGTTTTATGAAGCTCAGTTAATGTGATGCAGGTGAATGTTCCCATGGTTACATCACAATGTTTGCAGAAGTTTTCTGTGTCTGCATCATAAGTGATGCTGGCTCTGATTGAAGTTATTTTATTATTGAGGAACAATGCAAGTTCTTCACACTTTGATGCAGAGGACTGCGGAGGTGTGGGGGCAGTGTTCAGTAGTTGGTTAATAGTCGAGAATAGTATTCTAGAATTTCCAAGATTCTCTGTGATAATCTTAGAAAATTAATCCTTTCTTGCCAGCTGCACACTTTACCATAGGCAGCCATGGAATCTTTGTAGATGTCAAAGTTAACTGTGAGCTTAGTTTTCCTCCATCTTCGTTCAGCTGCTCTACAAGTCCTCTTAGTCTGAGTAACATTGCTGTTGTTTAACCATGGGGAGATTCTGTCAGTGGATTTCTTTTTGACCTTAATGGAGCAACAATATTCAGGGTAGATGACAAGGTGTTGTTTAGATTTTCAACCATGAGATTTAAGGAGCAGTCTGAGCATGGCTCAAATGATCTCATGATGTTAGAGAATGTTTCCTCTGCTGTGTCAGCTTGTATTCTTTTTTTTGACCACGGTCTCTCTTTTGGTCTTTGTTAAGAGTAGGTTAGCAGCAAATACACACAGTGATGGTCAGATATTAGGTAATTCGATTACTGAGACCTTATCGATGTCCAGCCTTGTCGTTATCACTAAGTGTAGCGTGTTACCATGCTGATGAGTGGGTTCACTGATATTTTGTTTTAGATCATAGCTGTCTAGTAAATTTTCAAGTTCAATAGTCTTGGGATCATTCTTCTTATTTACGTGAATATTTAGGTCTCCATGCAGGATTATTCTTTCACATGTAGTGATGCTGAGTGAAATCAGCTCTGAGAATTCCTCTAGAAATAGTTCTGAATATTTTGGTGGCCTGTACAATGTGATGATGAGCAAAGATAATTCTGCTTTGAGCTCTAATAGCAAGATATTCAAATGATGTAAATCCACCCAGGTCAATGTCATTACATCCCTCCACCTTTCTTCTTTCTAGTAGGCATCTACCGAATGTCTTTTTTTACATTCAAAGCTTCTATTGAGGTTTTCAAATGAAGCTCGAAACAAAATCCTCAATTTGAATTAATTAATTAATCGGATTAAATTAGTTTTTTAATAAATCACCTTTTAATTATCAATATAACTCGTCAGTGCCTCTCTTTTGAGTGCGGCAAACAATTATTTTTACCGCAGTGGAAATGTTGTTTTTGAAAAGCTAAATGTCAACAAATATGGATTTTAAGCCAAATATTTTGGAAATGATTACATCTATCTCTTTTCAATACATCTTGACTTTTGCACTTTACAACACTCTGGATATATTGGAAATGTTTGGATCACATGAGTCTGAAACAACCCTTCACTGGAATCTAATTCTACAAATAGTATAATAATAATAATAATAATAATAATAATAATCAGTGCAGCCTAATTGTTATCTGCTGCTGTGCAGACATACTGGCTTTATGGAACAGTAGTACACACAATAGTCAGCACTGAGCAAGACTGATTGAATAAACATGTGAACAAAGGAATGGCACAAAGTAGATCAGGACTAACGAAACTAAATCAAAGTGGGACAGTGTTTCCTGGACTATTCTCACTCCCAGCTCTGACTCATTTCAGGTGACGGGTAAGATGGATGAAAACCAGTTTGTGGCAGTAACCAGCACCAACGCCTCCAAGATCTTCAACATGTACCCCCGCAAGGGTCGCATCGCCGTGGGCTCAGATGCCGACCTGGTGCTGTGGGACCCCGACGTCACGAAGATTATCTCTGCCAAGAGCCACAACTCGGTACCTGCTTCACTCATAACTTAATAACTGACAATATTAACTCGGAGTGAGGCCTCAAATGTTAAAGCCACATGTGTAGATTATTGTGGCCACAAGGCGAAACATAGTGGCTTTCAGATACTGTAAAGGTCTTCTCACGTTACTGGTGTTGTGCATGCAGGCAGTAATAGCTCTATGAATGGGTGAGTACCTGACATGAAAATAGTTCCTTTTATACAGCACCTTTCATGCATGCTCAAAGGGCTTCACTAAACAGGATTTAAATCAGGAAACAAGGTTGAGCAGAATAGTAGAACAACAAGACTAAATACATTGTTTTATATCAATCAAAAGTAAATCTTCAGTGAAAAAGTTTTTATATATAAACAAGTAAAACAATTGACCAATTAGAAACTTGTTTCAAGGCTTTCATAGAATCGACTGTCTGAGTCAAGCGGTGTCCACATACATTTACCATGTAGTGTAAACATGGAGTGTAGCATTACTCCAAAGGAAAAGTCAGATCAACACTGCTTTTTACTTTCTTAAAAATACCAAGCGAGGTGATGGTTCTACATGAAATGCATCTTAGATTCATACAGAAACACCTATTGTACTATTTGATTAATAATACAAAAATCTGCTAATATAATTGATGACCGTCAGAGCAACTGGTTTATTAGAGGAGTTTTTGTTGTATGAACAGGGTGTGGGCCTCACAGCGTCAAGGGAGTGATGTCATCCTTTAAAGCGGCCAGAGAACTGGAACACATCGTGTGTGTGTGTGTGTGTGTGTGTGTGTGTGTGTGTGTGTGTGTGTGTGTCAGGATAGCCCAGCCTACTGGTGATCTCATTTCAGGTTCTCAGAATCCACCAGCTTGCCATGACCTCAGCCATAGCGCCAGTAGTTTTTAAGAAAGAGCATTCATACAGTTTCCAAATTTATCACACAGCAACCTCCCCACCCTCCCGGTTTACACACACCCAAACCACTCATAAGACTCTTCTTCTTCTTGTCCTCTGTGCCACATCAGTTGTGTTTTTCCCCCAGCGATTATCTTTGCTCTCACTTTCAACTCTGCATGTTAAATCAGTTAAGCTCGCTTCACAAGTGCACTTTAATCCATCAACATTCTGCCAATTTCACACGGTGGCATGCATCATCAGTGAACACAAACTGGAATGTCCATCAACATCGCTCTGGCAAGTTTCCAGAGAAAGACTGAGTTGAGATTTTCATAAATCTGTGAATTAAAGCAGCAACATTCCCAGATACAGCATGAGATTACATCATCGGTATGATGGTGGGAGATCGGTGTGTCTCTGCTTTGAATGTATTTCTGCGATTTGATTTATCTGCATTGGTTGTTTGAGGTATAAGCAGCTGTAATGAAACACAGGAGCACAGCTGTCTGCTGTCACACGAGAACTTCATGCTGCCTCAAAACTAAAAAGTCAACCTAAAAATCACTGTAAGAAATGTCTACAGTACCATGTCATGGATAATGTTGCAAAATCTTCACTGCAGAAAGCACTATACAATATACAACAATAACTAACGTCAAATACTCCAGCCCAGACTGCTGCTTGCATTTATCTGACTCAGTCTGTTATTAGCTTCAAATGTGGATATATTGCACTTTTCTTCAGGATAACCAGGATTGTATATGTGCAGACTTTGGGTTACCTTTTAAAAATAATGCATTTCAACAAAAATTTGAAGGTGTTAAATATGGATACAGAAAAGTAATCTAACTAATTATTCAAATCTGTGAGGTTTGTAGTGGAAGTGGCAACTGCAAAATTGATAAAATAGAACTTAAATTGTGAAAAGTTTACAAAAGCTATTTATTGAAGTCATTACAGCCTCGTTCTCCGTTAGGTGCAGTTTATTTTGCTTGTAAGAAACAGAGCTATTCATATGTTGACTGATGGTGAGATACACCAATCAGTTTACTAGTAAGCCTCAATTAAACATTAACATTGAAATCCAGCCCAGAGAAAATACTTTCTTTCAACTACAAAATGACATTTTAAAATAGCATCATTTAGCCACTCAGAGTGAGAATTCAGAACACTCCTGTTGTGTGTTGTCCTCCTTTTCCAACTCGCTGCTGCTATCCAGCAGTGCTGCCACCCACTGTGAATGTAAAACGTCTGTCAGGAAAGGTACATGAACTGTGATGTGTGACACACACTTGACATGGGATTCTCTCTATGGGAGACATTCGTTTGAACACAAAACTCTAAATTACTAAAATAGTTGATCTCACTAATGGCTGGTGTGAACTGGTTTTAGTCAGTTCTGTAAATCTGGAGAGAGAGCTGCTGAGGGCAGCTAATGGGGGGGGGGGGGGGTCGTTCCAAAGGCACTAATGGTGCATTCCACACCATGAGCTTTAAGCTCATATATATGAATACCTACTTTTCTATTATTGCTCTCCTCTACAGACTGTGGAGTACAATATCTTTGAAGGCACAGAGGTGCGCGGCGGGCCTCTGGTGGTGATCAGCCAGGGGAAGATTGTGTTGGAGGAAGGGAACCTCCACACCACCGAGGGCTCGGGACGCTACGTGGCCCGCAAACCTTTCCCGGACTACGTCTACAAGAGGATAAAAGCTCGCAGCAGGGTACAGTACTGAAGTTGTTCTGTAAACAGCCACTTTGTACAAACGTTGTCTAGTGAGGTTGTTGGATGGAGGCTTCCTACACCAGAAATGTTTTACAAAGATGATTGTTTAGTGGAAAGCTTGAGGGGTGATGCAGCTTCTTAGAGATATGTCCTTGTTTGTTTTCACTGACATGAGTGTTGTGTCGGTTTCCTTTTTTTCAAATGCAGCTGGCTGAGCTGAGGGGTGTACCCAGGGGACTGTACGATGGCCCGGTCTGCGAGGTGTCAGTCACCCCCAAAACGATGACTCCTGCCTCCTCCGCCAAGACCTCCCCTGCCAAGCAGCCCAACCAGCCCGTCCGTAACCTGCACCAGTCTGGTTTCAGCCTATCCGGTCAGTTCTAATCATCGTATCTTTGTTACTTCTCTTCTATTACTTGATTCTGAAGACTCATTAAAGCAATGCTCTGCCCTTTAAACACCGAATCAAAGAGGCCTATTCATTTTGTTCACAGTGAGCTTTCATTATCATTGTTAAATTAGATCCTTTATGGAATCAAGTCACAACAGCATATAAGGGCCATTGTAGGTAAAAAAATTAATTAGAATATTCTGAGAAAAAACTCAGATTTTCCAAGAGTAAAGTGTGTGGTGTGATGAGGTTGATCCAACCTTGCAAAGTAAAGTGATGGGGTTCCAATATATTCTCGTACATTTGTGAGTTTTTCAACATAAATGTACCACTTTAATCTCAGACAATATTCAAGTTGTTTTCTCTCATACATTATCGACTTTAATCCCAGAAATTCTGAGTTTATTTCTCAGAATATTACCCCTCTCTCCTGGCTCATTTAAAAAAATGTTTTACCTACAATACGCCATCGTAAGTAACAGGTCCTATAAAAAATAATGACATATACTTTTACACATCTATAGATACAGGGCGGATAAACTACAGGTTGCAATTTATGTCTGTTATTTTATGTAAAGTTGAAAAGACAGTAGGGAATAACAAACCTACATTTGGCAAGCGCCTACTTACAGTAGTAAACAGGCTTATAGCGTCAAAGCATGAAACCTTCATAATTGGAGATGATGCCACTCGATGCCATAAACATTCCACCACACAAACATTCCTCACTGAACTTTTGCCCCGAATCCAATCCATCTGAACTGAGTCACTGCAAAGAAATGAATGCTCTCATGTCATAGTTACATGAAATCCATACTAAGGTGAACTTTGACATGTGAAGTCATATTGTTGATCACTTGCAAACAGTTTTTAACCACAGATGTATTCTACCTGGATACTGGACTCCAAGATGGCAGCCATGCATTCCAGTGAAAGCTGCTCGCCCAGTGCATACTCCATGTGTGTTACTGTCTTTCCCTGGCTCTGTCTGTTTGCTCTCACTCTTTAAAATTTGACCTAATCTCAATGTAAAGTGCATGCCACAAATTAACAACACAATGGAGGAAGCTGTTGTTTTGGCTAGCACTGTTTCATGCACTGCCTTTCAGTTCAACCATGCTCTCTGGAATGTGTTTGTTTTAGGTCGACATCTAGCTAGTTTCTGTCATAAGCAAGCTAATTAGCTTCTGATACTGCTTTTGAATTGCAACAAAGGGCAAAATAATATTTCCCTGCCACTTTCTGGTCTGTGCGGAAGCCCTGAGAGGCAAGTGAGAAAACAAGATTCTGGTGATCCAAGTCTGAGATAAATAGTTTTCTCTCCTGTGTTTATGATTTAAGAATGGGTAAAAAAAAAAAAAAAAGAGGGTTTACCAGGATAGTCTTTCAAGTTTTTTTTAATTTCTCTTTTTCTTCATCTGTGAATGTTCTAAATAAGACTAAAAGCATTCATGTTTCAGGTAAATACATTACTTTAGTACATACACAAGGTAAAATGATTACATTGTTAAGAGCAATGAAAACTCACCTGGAAGGAAACCTGAATGCTTTTAGTCCTATTAAAAACATGGGTAGTGGTGCACTTCAGCCTCTTGTGGCTGAAATGAGTATTACAACAACAAACAAAGAAAAGTAAACGTAGCTGAAAAACAGATTCTTAGAAAGATTATCAAAAGCTTTTGTTCACATGTTTGTAAACACATGAGAGAAAACCTTTTGAATATTGGAAAAGGGATCACCAGAATTATTTTCTCCCACCTGCCTGTCAGGTTTTCCGTAGCTTAGTTGTAAAAAAAATAATTAAACTAACCCCAACCATAGACTGTGTATAGATAAGCCCCCCAAATCACTTTAAACAAACAAGTATAAAAACAACCTTGAGTAAGCAACTTTTCATTTGATCTCACAGGCGCTCAGGCTGACGACAACATTCCTCGCCGGAGCACCCAGCGCATCGTGGCACCACCAGGCGGCAGGGCCAACATTACCAGCCTGGGTTAGAGGTCCGTCCTCGGCCGCTAAGGAGGAAACGATTATCGGAGCACGGGAGGGCCAACGGGAGCTGAGGGGTCGAGGAAAACACGTCACGACACCAGGAGCCGAACCCTTCACAGCACCTGACCCGGCCATCCATCAGCCTCCATCTTTCACCACCTCCTTCGCCGCTTTCCACGTATCCACTCTCCTCCTCCCCAAAACCAGATCCTAGAGGACAGTTAAAGCAAAAACAACAAAAAAAGGTCTGCATCATATGATGGAAAAAAAGAGAAAAAATGAAAACACTCCTTATTTGAGCACTTTTGACTGCATTATTTAGTTTTTTTTATACCGTACTTTCTCCCTGCCATTGTAACCGATGTTTGTTTTACTGTTGTTTTAATAGAGGGGTCAAGTGAGACTAAACTGAATTAAAACAGTTAAGAGAAGAGGAACATTTCCATGCAGGATGTCTATTGTTTATTTTCATTTTGGGAGTAGTTTAAATGGAGCATTGGTACAAAACCCGTATTGTTATCTTCTTTTCTTGCTCTTTGAATAGGCCAAACAGGTTGCTTGAAATTGAAAAGTCTTGCAGTTTATTCAGCCGACAAGAATCGAATACTTCTTTAAGATTTGTATTATGTTGTATTTGAATCGCTTCCCATTCCAGTGCATCGCCATCCGTCACACACTGCTGCGATCAATATCCAATTGATTAATCGCCATGAGGACGGCCTTAAGGTTAGAAAAATTTAACAACACAGCAATTTTTTATTAGGATCATAGACTCTGGCTGCACTGGCTCTCATCTCATGTTTCCCCCACTTGTGGCTTTGCTAAGGTACATAAGTAAAAAACCATATTCCATATTTGGCAGCTGCCTTAGAGCTTGTGAGTCTTAGAAGAAGGAGCTTTGGCAGGTAGTAAATAGAGCTTTATGCCTTGTTCTTGAGAGTTAGGCCATTAAGTGGGAGAATTGTGGGAAAGATTCAGGGAGGAAAGAGAACGTTGTATTTGCTGTCACTTCAAATCTTTCCTTGCCTTATTGTCTCTTAATGCCGTCCTATTAGAGCATGTTTAGAGGTGTGGGGAAGGTGCCATTCACTACGCAGCTACATATTTCTCAGTTTGTTTGCATTCCTGTGAATCCTAAAGGTTTTGATCTGTTGAATCACCGATAACCGTCCCATCACCAACCAGTGCATTTACATACAGAATGTTTCTCCACCTTCAAATGTGACTGTTTTATACTCATCGAAATCCCTCTTTCTTTTCTACTCTTTATGTGCCTGAACCCACAGAAGTTGTACTGATAGTTTTAATTTTGTTCTTGTTTTGTTATTCTTATTGAGGTAAGTGAAGGATGCAAGATGAAAAAATATGTAAAATAGCCAGGATAAACCGATTCTAAGGTGCCAGATTTTGCGCTTTCATAGGGCCTATCCTGCTGGTAGAGCCCCTGTAAAGACGAAAATGTTCGATATCTTGAAATGTTCTAATATTTTAGAGTTTTTAACTTGTTGTCAAACTGCTTTTTAGTGTCATTCTGTAACTAGGTGCCTAAGGGCTGAGCACTATTGATTTACGCTTGAAAGTAGACATGAGCTAATGTACTTCTGACTGGTGTGCAGTGTTAATGTGTGAGGGATGGGACACCACAGCAGGCTCCTGTACAGCACTGCTTACTGTTATGAACGTGACGTCACTCCGGGCTGTGCTGAGCACTCGTACGTTCTTGTTCCTTTTTTTTTTTTTTTGCATGATCTGGTTTTCATTAAGCCAAGCAACTGATTTCCTGTTAGTTCTTATGTCAACGAAGTCTTGGCTACCAGTCCCCGTCTCTGCAGCCTTTTTCTTCCCCATGACTCAACACGGAGCAACAAGCTCACATACAGACCAGAGGCTGCATTACAGAAAGTCTGAAATCCTATTTCATCTCAGTTTGGATGACATTTAGGATTGTTGGTATTACAGAAACATGTTTCCTAACTGCATTTAGGAAAGCAATCTTATTTTAGGATAGGAATTTAGCTATTGCAGAACCGTAGTAGGTAGATGGCATATACCCTGTCCTCAACTCACGTAACAGCACTGTTAGGTCTGTAGGACGTCTACAATTTAATGATTGAACGGCTACTCAAATTGTAATATGACGCTTTAAATGTTCGCTTTGTCTTTAAACGGCTTTACTCTTTATCCTGTTCTCATGGCTACAATTGAATGCTTGTCTTTTTTGGTCCATGATAGCGAGCTAGCTAGTGACTAGTGAGGGACGTTGATATCATCGCTTGTTCATTTTGAGTATCCTGTACATTATAATCAAAGATAAAGGCATGACAGGAGTAGTGCCAGCTGAAGAATAACATTTAGAGTTATCGTTAGGATTTAAGATGATAAGATGGGAGATCTGGGAATATCACTCAGCCATGAGTTCAGAAATTGCTTCTGTAATAGCAAGATGACATTAGGAAAGCAGTTATGTAATGAGGCCCCAGCTACATACATGTATGGTTAGTCTTTGCTTTAAACTGCACTTAAATTAAACCTAAATTTCCCTCGGGATGAATAAAGTATCTATCTATCTAAATTCTACAACTAGTCTGATGACGACCATACCATTCCTATACCGTTAAGACCTACTTGTCGCTATAGCAGCAGATAAGAGCTAGCGTTAGCGCAACTGGCCCCTGACTTACTCACACATATACACACATACATATATAATGTAGACATACACCACCTCTGTTTGTGCTTTCAACCCCACTTGTTCAGGCTTCCTCCCCTCTGATCCAACTGGAAACCTATAAAAGGGAAAGTATGTCAGCGTTACGAATAATATATACCGGTATTTAATTTAAGAATCCACAGCAGGGGGAATGAAAGCATTCAATGATATGACAAGATGGGAATGGGAAATGGAAACTTGATCTCCACAGCAATTTATGCATCACACCACGAGGTTTTTGTAAGTCAGGAGTGGGGAATTTGACTGCTTTCACAGTGGAGCCCTCTCTTCTTATAGACACCATCTACACTGTATTTCTCCCTGCTACTTCAGACGGGAGAGTATACAATCTGGCAGCAAGTGTAGCTCTTGTGAGAGTAATGGCACGCTCCTTGTATTTTGGTATCTTCCGCGCCACTCCTTCCTTTCAGTTTGTCTTTCTCAGTCTTTCAGTCTCCCCTCTTCCTCCTCCTCCCACTCTGGCTCTTTCGTTGTTTCTGGCCGTTGCCGAGGCGACAGACCCTTCCACTCTCACAGGGTTCTGCTTTTTTGTTTGTCATGGCAACGCTTGTCCGATTGGAGGTTGCCATTCGCAACCGGTCCTGACCTGGCGCTATTAGTAACAGCTTTACACATACACACACACACACACACACGTTTTTATAATTATTCTGTGACAGTTCTGCACCATTTCGACATAATCCTGTACTGAGTTGCATGGAATCCAGAATCCCCTGCTGCTTAGAATGGAATCTATTAGCGTTGAAAGCACACTACAGGCTATATAAGAAACACACTTTCACACACACACACACACACACACACTCACACACACCACTAAACAGCCGTTGCTGTGATGCACCACCCATGCCTGAAGAATTGACTTCAACGATGGGTTCCCCTCCCGTGTCCCATGCCTCCTCGGCATACACACACTGAAACACACACTTATACTCCTTTTAATGCGCTGTCAGCTTGGATGCTTTTTCTATGCCATATTATGCTAATGATATATGAGTGATATGTATGTACGCAACGTGCTGCGGATTGAGAGGAGCTTCCTTCGTTGATGCTGTTGAACACCTTCTTGCCCACGAACCCTCTCGTCCCCCCCTCTGTAAGCCTCCCCTCCCCTTGTGAAAGTGAAACTGTGTGATGATGTTTGTCTCGGTGGCTGTGGGGTTTCTGGGATGCTTGCTCACTATGGAAAAAGTGTCAAATCCCATGGATGGTGATGTAAAAAAAAAAAGAAGAAAAACAAGGATGTCAAAGAATAAAAAAAAAAAAAAGGGAATACAATCTGTTTCTTTTGTACTTTTTATGTAAGAAGCATGAAATATACACGCACACAGACAAAACACTTGTAAGAGGATTTCTAGTGAACCCAAAGCACAATCAGTCACTTTTAAGATTACTACTGTTTTTGTAGATGGTATCAAAGAAGAAGCAGACAAGATGACTACAATGACATTTGGCAACGGTTTTTGCATCCAGAGGTTTCCAGTTACATGATCTTGTTGAATAAAATGTAATGAAGTGTAGAGTTTAGAGATGTTCCGTACATGAACAAACGCATCTTTTAACACCAAGTCTGAACTGTATGGAAGCCTTGTGAGGTTAGTAAAAAAAATCTGACCTTAATTGTTTTCTCTCCGGTGTTTATGACTAAGTCAATGTTTTTACATCTGTGAAAACAGGTTGGAAACAAGTTTTGGTAGGTGATTTTCTTTGTGTGTGTAATTTTGGCTGAATTGCAACTACCTCAATGTTCTAAATATTACTAAAAACATTCATATTTTCTTCCAGGTGAGTTTAACAGGGGGTAATAGTGCACGTCAGCCTCTTGTGGCCAAAATTACACACAAACACACACACAAAGAAAATCACCTACCAAAACTTGTTTCCAACCAAAAAAAACAAACATGAATCAGAATCAGAAATCCTTTATTTGTCCCACAGTGAAGACATTTAGAGCAAAGGGACTGCAGATGAAGGACATCACTGCACAACATCACAACTTTTATTTGCACCTATTTTCAAATCAAATCAAATGTATTTATATAGCCCAATATCACAAATTATACATTTGTCTCAGTGTGCTTTACAGACTGTACAGGATACGACACCCTCTGTCCTTAGACCCTCGCATCGCACAAGGAAAAACTTCCTAAAAAAAAACCCATAATTAAAGGGGGAAAAATGGAAGAACCCTCAGGGAGAGCAACTGAGGAGGGATCCCCCCTCAGGGAGAGCAACTGAGGAGGGATCCCTCTCCCAGGACAGACAGACGTGCAATAGATGTTGTGTGTACAGGATAAACAACATAGTACAAATACAACATTTGACAGAAAATGATGTTATGTATAAGAGAAAGTATGGACGAATCCAGGAAAATGTCTAAAAGGCTTCCCGGTGTCCAGCAGGACCAGGGCAGCAGGCGCAGCCACGATTCCTGATTCTGACGTAAACGTTATCAGTGGCAACCTGCCACATGAGAGACACAGAAACTCCGGGGATGATACCCCGGATGATGAGTTGGTAACATACATTTACATAAATGCATACAGATAGAGAGGGAGGGGAGGAGAGAGGAAGAGAAGGAGAGCAGGGAGGTGTCCCCCGGCAGTCTAAGCCTATAGCAACCAGGGTACTAGGGTCTGATCCAAGGCAAAACAGAGCCAGCCCTAATGTGGAGGGTGTCTGCCTCCCAATTAGAAAATGCGTTTCGGAGGCGTTTAGGGCCAAGTATAATAACTTCAGTTTTGTCTGTTTTTAACATCAAGAAGTTGCTAGACATCCAAGTTTTTATGTCCTTAAGGTATGCTTGAAGTTTAGCCAATTGATTGGTTTCGTTTGGTTTAATTGATAGATATAATTGGGTATCATCCGCATAACAATGAAAGTTTATAGAGTGGTTCCTTATAATATTGCCCAAAGGAAGCATCATTAAGGTGAATAGAATCGGTCCAAGTACAGAACCCTGCGGAACTCCAAGACTGACTTTGGCTGTCATGGAGGATTTATCGTTAACGCATACAAATTGAGATCGCTCAGATAAATAGGACTTGAACCAGCTTAGTGCGGTTCCTTTTATGCCAACACAATGTTACAGTCTCTGTAGTAGAATGTCATGATCAAAAGCAGCACTGAGGTCTAACGAGACAAGAACAGAGACAAGTCCTTTGTCTGATGCCAATAGAAGGTCATTGGTAACTTTCACCAGTGCCGTCTCTGTGCTATGATGAACTCTAAATCCAGATTGAAAAACCTCAAATAAACTTTTATTATGTAAAAAGTCACACAACTGTTTTGCGACTGCTTTCTCAAGGATCTTAGCGAGAAAGGGAAGGTTAGATATCGGCCTATAGTTGGCTAAAACCTCTGGATCAAAGACCAAGCTTTTTAAGAAGTGGTTTTATTACAGCTACTTTAAAGGATTGTTGTACGTAGCCAGATAATAGAGACAGGTTGATCATATTTAATAACGAGGTGTTAATTAAGGGTAAAACTTCTTTAAACAGTTTAGTTGGAATTGGGTCTAAAAGACAGGTTGATGGCTTAGACGATGAGATTGTTGAAGTTAGTTGGTTAAGGTTGATTGGAGTAAAACAGATATACTAGATATATTTCAGGAGTTACTAATGTTTTTGAAATTCCGGAGGTTGAAGTTAAAGGGTCTACGAAATGATATTTCGTCAGTGTTATTGGCCTTGGTATATGATAGAGGTTGCATATCTATTGTGAAATGTGCCATATATATTTTTTAATATTGATGTCCATCCATCCATCCATCGTCTACCGCTTATCCGGGATCGGTGTCGCGGGGGCAGCAGCTCCAGTAAGGAACCTCAATCTTCCCTTCTCCGGGCCACATCCTCCAGCTCCGACTGGGGGATCCTGAGGCGTTCCCAGGCCAGTGAGAAGATATAATCTCTCCACCGAGTCCTGGGTCTTCCCTGGGGTCTCCTCCCAGCTGGACGTGCCTGGAACACCTCCCTAGGGAGGCACCCAGGTGGCATCCTTACTAGATGCCCAAACCACCTCAACTGGCTCCTTTCAATGTAAAGGAGCAGCGGCTCTACTCCGAGTCTCTCACGGATGGCTGAGCTTCTCACCGTATCTCTAAGGGAGACGCCAGCCACCCGTCTGAGAAAACCTATTTCGGCCGCTTGTACCCGTGATCTCGTTCTTTCGGTCATGACCCAGCCTTCATGACCATAGGTGAGGGTGAGGTAATATTGATGTATTCGTAATAAATCACGATCATAACAGCATAAAAATGACTTCCGCTAACAACAATCGATCGCTGCGCCGAGAGCATCCACTTCGGCAATGTTCGGGCGATGACGTCACAAGTAGAATACAGCCGCCGCCAGCGTTCGTCTGCGTTACAGCCGCCGCCAGTGTTCGTCTGTGTTGAAGCGTCCAGCAAAGACTGCTGTCAATTATTATGAGAAAGAACGGACAAAAATCGATCGTCAAGGATGATTGTGAAGCGATGTGTTGTGTGGGGATGTGGGGCCGTCTCCAAATCTAGCTTTCTGTGGCCAAAAGATGATAAAATGTTGCGTTTATGGACAAGACAAGTGCGTCGATGAAACCGACGATTTGTGGGCAGCACTTTGAGAGATCGTGTTTCGAACAAACTATGCTCGCCAAGGAAATGAGATTCAAAAAGAATTTAAAACTGAACGCAGATGCTGTGCCTACAATACTGCCGAGACCCCAGCCAGCACAAGCCAGCACGCGGATTCAAACACGTCCACCGGTGCAGAGTCCTCCACCAAAGAGACGACGAAATGCATTCGCCAAAAGGGAGAGCGCGAAGGTAAGCCGTGCTACTTGTTTACTGTATTTATTGTTTCAAGCATAAAGCCATAATCAGTCTAGGCCTACTGTATGTAACGAGTTTACACCAGGCCCTAGCCAATATGTGTGTTATTGTTTGTAGTATTAATAACTTTAGCTAATTACACTTCTTTAGCTTAATTAAGTATAGATTCAATGTTTATAACAGGCTTCCCCATTTTATTCTGTAGTTTGAGTAAAAGCGTGAGTCTATTTAACTTTTAACTATCACCCTATTATTACATAGGTATTGAAACATTGGTGAATGAAGCCACTGACAGAACTGAGGATACCTGTGTGATCAGCGACCATCTATTGGACATCCACACTGGGGAGGAAGCTGTGTGTACACCAGTAAGTATACAGACTGTACGGCATCTGTACATTACAGTTGTAGTACCAGTAGACCTGCACATGACGTGTTAAAAATACAATCACCACATGCATGTACATAATTCATATATTTGTTTAATTTGATATCATTGCTCTCTCAATAAATTCAACCACATCTTTTATTATGAATGTTAGATATTTTCTTCACGCAGACATGTATAAACATGCAATACAATTTCAAGCTGGTTTGAAAGATTTATTAGTAAAGTTGTGTTTTGTACATTTCAGACATGTCAGAAAGAAATTGCTGTGCAGACGGATCCTCCTCCACGGACACACCACAAGTCCATGCAGGCGTGACCACGTGTCAGGTCAGCTGGACTGCAAGTTCCAATCCAAGTTGGTTGTTCCAAAGGTCAGCATCATAATATATATATATATATATATATATATAATATATATCATAATATATATAATATATATATATAATATATATATATATATATATTATATATAGATATATATATATAGATAAATATAATATATATATATATATATATATATTATATATATATATATATTATATATATATCTATATATAATATAGATATATATTATATATATATATAATAAAGATATATACATATATTATTTATATATATATATATATATATATATATATATATATATATACACATACATATTATATATAATGATTGATTATAAAACATCTTTTTTGCAGAGTATGTTACTGAACTCTTGACCGAGACTCAATGCTTTGTGCCAAGACAATGTTGATGAGGAACCTTTCGAAGTCCCAGATCCACTCAGCAGTCGGTGGAAGAACCAAACAAGAGGGATGCTGTTGTGCTGTATAGAAGCAGATTCAATCACTGAACTGACATTGTGTTTTGTTATTGACTCTAATAAAGTGCTGGATACTTGAACGACGTGTAGTTGTCAGATGGAAACGTAGCACAGATCTTTTGAATGGCACATGATGGCATTCTGTGGTTCTTACCAAGTATTCCCCAGCGACATCTCACCAGCTGGCGGTATGCCACATAGTGATACATTCTGTAACATACAAGATAATACATGTCAATGGTAATCACTTCAACCTTATTTGCTTATTTATCTATTTATTCTGTAACTTTGCCAGAGTGACCATTCGACTCTTCATAAATACATCAAAGTTTCTGAGCTCTACACTTTTGTGCACACAAGTAACTTCCTCATTACGTGGCTGATCACCTGCTTGTTGTCTGTCTCTCTTCGAATACCTGTGGTAGGCTGTCTGCAACACCCAAACATCCAGACACTTTGATTTGAATCCTGAGTGATCTGTTATGCAGGTTATGTTTGCACCATGTCCCTCATATTCATTGAATTCCTCCATGACATCCTTTTCTTGGCAGTACCTCTTCAATTGCTTCCATAATTGTTCACATGTACACCTAAATGTACAAAAGAGTGGTAGTGTACACAATATGCAATATCCAGAAAAAAGGCCAATATTAACGTCATCTTAATGTCATACTATGTATAGGCCTGTTTTTTTACAACAGGCTCGTAAGCACTATAGGTGAGACGGTCAGTATACAGACTATACTTTATAAAACAGCGCTGTCCTCCGGTCTGTTTGTTAGCTAATAGCTAATGCTTTATATACAGCTCGTAATATATGACGTTCGACATCAGACACAACGATAGAACCTCAACCGTAGAAACTTTGAGAAAGAATCAAGTTATCAAGCTTTACAGACGTCGATGTGTCCAAGTAGAGAAGTAATTGAATATTTAGGGATCGAGCAATTTACGGAGAACTAGTCGGGTTCATAACAATTCAAGGAAACCAAGCTATCGACTCGATATAGGATAGCTTGCGATCTATTTACGATCGAGGATAATGTTACGTTTTATTATGATGTATTTACTATATATTGAGAAGTTCTATGAACTATAGTCAAATATATATACCTGTCTGTGTTCTGTTGCCGCACAGGATCTCTGCCAAATCCAGATTCACCACCACTATCATCTGCCTGTCCGCTCCCGTCTGTGTCTACATGTTGAATACTGTGTCTCGAGCTGCTCTGCTTCCACCACGTTAAACTCGCCCGCATGATCTAAATCCACGACACCGGCATCCTCTTCAATAAACTCCTCTTCTTGAAGGTGCAACGAGTCTATTGACGACTCACTGTCACTCGATTCTGTCGAAATATCCGAGCCAGAGTCCGACATCGCCACGTCTGCCGCTTCTGCTGTGCTGCCTGTGTATTCAACTGGTGGACTGTTTTCTACTTGTGACGTCAGAACATGGCGTCGGGTGTTTCCGGTAGCGGCAATGTAAACATCGGTGGTCGACATACTAAATCATGATTTATTAAATACTGCGATCATTGTGTCATAAATAACACATCATTTTACACCACAAATAGCATTTACTATCATCAGTAGAAATTCATGTTTATCATTTCGTAGGCCCTTTAAGTCATTACCAATTGAGGTCAGGAGGAGATTAATTTTGTCTCTAATAATTATAATTTTATCGTTAAAGAAACTCATGAAGTCGTCACTATTGAGAGATATAGGAATAGAAGGCTCTGTAGAACTGTGGCTCTCTGTCAGCCTGGCTACAGTGCTGAAAAGAAACCTGGAGTTGTTCTTATTTTCTTCTATTAAGGAAGAGTAATAAGCTGCTCTGGCATTACGGAGAGCCTTCTTATACGCTTTATTTTACAAGTGAAAAAAATAATTGAACTTTTTTTCTTTACCTGTTCTTAATTCATAAACACAGCAGCAATTAATTCGGACATCATTTATTTGCCTCATCATCATTATTTCTACTGACACAATCCATAGAGGAGCAGTGGAGCTCCACTTTCTGTTGACTGAAAACACCATGGTCAGCTCCGTAGTATTTTAGTTCATGGTTGAAAAACCATGAAATCAACTTAAACAATCATGATAGGATAACTCTGTAGCAGATTGGTAGTTGCAAAACTATCTTTATGAAACAAACAAGGTTGGCCATGTGTAACAGCAAAGTAAACACTGGTGTCGAATGGCCTCACCAGCAGGCAGGACACAAGGCCTGCTTACATACAGGGAGCAGTTCGCTGTCACCTCCAGCCGCGGCTCGTTGTGTCCATGGCAACCACATGAACCAGAGAGGGGAAACACTTGATGGTTTAACATCTGAAAAATGACAAATATAGTTAATGTGAAGAATGAAAAAAGGAACTGACTAGTTGCATTCTGAGTGGGGTTGTCAGACACAGCTAGACGATATAATGAGCACTTCGTTTGAAGCATACTGAGGCCTTTTATTTTTGCACTTCACTGAATGAGACGTTTCGAACTGGCATCAGATAGCTTAATACAGCGCTGATGACGGTTTCTGTGAGCCGTTTGAATGTTATCGCAGTGTTCAAGGGTGTTTCCTATGACAGTCTAAGACATGAAGACGACTTGTAGGTGTTATGTATTTGTCTTTCTGTCTGTTAGATCTGTGATAGACCAGTCGACCCGCCTTATGCTTAGTGCATGCTGGGAAAGTCTCCAGCTGGACAGAATCAGTCATAAATCCCACTGCAGCAGGGTGGTAACATCACATAATCTTCTTTGTTACTGCATACTGCATGCACTATATCAGCACCAGAGGAAGCATTACATGTTTCTACACTAGGTGGCAGTGCTGTCATCTTGTTCACTCACCACTCCTTGCTTCCTCTGCCACTGTCTGGTGGGATTTCCTTTTTTTTCAGCCCATAAATGAACATTTTTAAAATGATATCAGTAGATAGACGTTCTGTGGCACATGTTCTGCTGCTCTTATTATTAATCGATCATGTTTGTGTATTAACTGACGAAATAATAAAAATATATAAATTGTGGAATAGTAAGTGGTAATTTAACCTGCCAGACTTATTCCCAAGAGCATTAAAGTGAAAATCCACCATTTCCTGCACTGTCATGAAAGAAAAACAGTTTTCAACATAAAAGCATTCTTTGACTTCAGAGGCACTTTCATGTGCCTTCCTCAGAGGCACAGGAAAAATGTGAGAACAGATGACAAAATATACACTGAATTAACTGTTTCAAGATTCAAATGAAAAGTATAATTTATGTTTTCTCTTTTGGCAAGGATTTTCTCTTTGGGTTTTATCTTGGCTTGCTGTTCAAATCCAACCTGAGGCCCTGTGCTGCATGTCAACCCCCTCTGCAGTCGGCAGCTGTCCTATCAAATAAAGGCAAACAAATAATAACAATGTGAATAATAGTATTAACAATGTGTGTTTGTGACTCAGAAGCGACATCATGGTGGTCCTTATTGTCCACAGTGATGCCATACGGAGCCCTCTCATGGCAGGAGAGGAACACAGAGAAACACAAGGGAACAACACTGAGGTACGTCCGTGGCAGTGACACATATGTATATAAATATACAAAAATGCACCGCTTTAGTTTCGACTGTTCTATGACTGTAGAGGAGTAAGGATAACATTTAATCAAAAAATTAAATGTCTGCTTTGCTTTACAGAGGCTAATTTTGTCAGGACAATAAATGCATCAACACACTGAAGTTACAATTACTGCTCTTTGACTTTGTGGCAGACAGCGGGTCAAACAAACTGCTCGTCTGTGTTTACTATATTAATCAGGGATTTTCTGATTTTGAATAATTTAATAAATACAAGTCAAGGTTAAGCTTTTAAATATCCAGAGACCCGATAACAGATGTGCCTGAGGAAGGTTTCTAGAATTCAATCCAAGCCTCCCACGTTGTCCTTAACCTTAAGAGTTAGTTGGCACCAAACATTGTTTTGTTTACATGAAGTATGAGTATCAGGGTATGTTTGTTCTGAAATTTGTACTTTGCATTGTATTTGCACAATGCCCAAGTGGACACAAACCTTATACACAAACCTTTACAAAACATACCGTAAGCTCAGTTTTTATGCATATGCAACACTTAAAACTGTTTGGATTCTGTGCAGGCTTTCAGGCGAGATGGGACCACTGACCGGACGAGTGTAGTGACCTTTTCAAGCTGAGTCTGGCTTTTAGAAAGAAGTCCAAACATGACTTGTGCTTGTCTGCTGCCTGAAGTAAAACTATGACTACAATACACACCACAGCATTATTTTTAACCTCCATAAGCCTTTATGACAGGACCTTCACTTTGCTGCCGAAGAAGCTCAAGTCCTATAAGGCCATCACTCTGCTTAGTTATCGTGAAATAATGCTATTTAAAGTTTTGTAGCTGCAAAATAAAGCGTTTTTATGTCCAGGCACAACGTGAATAGCTGAAATGTAAAGGTTGTCAAGTCAAAATCCACTTGAACGGAGAAGGAAAGACCTCAATGTGCCAGATGGCAGCTGACTGCTGTTAAAACAAATGTTTGGTGACATGAGTATTAAATGCATCTTAAATGGTATTTGCTTCTTCTCACATGCGGAGGCTTCAAGTCTTTTTATAATATTTTCATCCATTATTGTCACCATTCAAATCAGTTATTTCACGCACACGGACAGAGCTTTAATAATTTCCTCTTTTCGGGATAATGTTCGACCATAGAAATAGAATGATCGGACATTGAAATGTTTACCGTAGTCATTTGACTTTTGGTGAAATGGCGATAGTTGTTATACTGAAAACACGCGTCAGTGGGGCCGTAAAGTGTGAAACACTCACTAGTTTGATAACTTGTTTTGGCCTACTAGCCACGCTGAGTAATGGTTTGCAATAGCAATACAATTCATGTAGCTGCCCAAGATGGAAGGATATTAGGACTACATTGCTTATAGCCCAACAAATCGAACTGCAGAGTTATTCTCATGCATTTTTGTCATGTTACAATTGTTTATGCAGCTACTGTCCAATCCATACAATTGAGTAAATAATAAAAGGGAGAAAATCTGACAAACCATTTGGCCTTTGCTTAAATCTTCTGAAGCACTTGGAACGAATAAAAGAGGAAACATAAAATAAAACAACTTTGTCCAATTTAATTTGTGCTGGTAGACAAGAATCCGTCACCTTGTTTTACAACACATCATCTAAATGTTCAATGACACAGAAAAATCATTAAAGTAAACAACACAGTGGGGATTTTTGGCTTTAACTTTAACAGCAACACTAATGCCAGGAGTTGCATTTGCAAGTAGGTTATTCACTTTTAGCACATTTGCACAAATATCAGCGCAGAAAGCTGCGTTATGATGTTATACCCGAGGACATTTTGCATATGAGGGTTTCATTAAGTGGGTGGATTTGATGTAGTTACTTTTCTACATAATCAGATGAGTTATCAAGGAGAAATGTTTCTGAGTGCCAGTAACATTTACAAATGTATGCTCAGTCACTTGGACACAAGAAGAGAAGACTGTCAGAGTTTTTGTGGAAGTCTGATGCATAACACAAACCACATTTTTCTCATTGCAAATAATGAGGCATTTTTGACTTCCTGACGTAGTTACAATTCTTGTCTTGTACTTTACTCGCTGCTCAACATTGTTGTTAATCATGATGGCCATTTCGTAATGAAACATCACTTTGCTAAGTTCACTGATCAAGTTAAATGGCACACTCTTGTCCCTCCAGTAATGGGAGCCTGGATCCATTTACCAAAACAGTGTTTGCCTTAATAAGACAGCTGCAGCAATACTGTTTGAATCCAGCTGCTTTTTGAAAATGATGTCTAATAGGAATCGGATGCATTTATTTCCATAATTAATAACTGAGCTGATGGAAGCAGCCACAAAACCGCTCGACTTCACCTAGAAAACAACACAGAACTCAACGCACTCAACAAATACAGGTGTACACAGTGGTTTGATTTTTGTTTCTCCCAGAGGTGGAAGTACATTTACTCGAGCACTTTATTTAAATGCAAATTTGATGCACTTGTACTTAACTTGACTTTTTTTCCTTTTATGCTACTTTATACTTCCCCTCTACTACATCTAAGGCAGGGGTGTCAAACATGCGGCCCGCGGGCCAGAACCGGCCCACCAGAGGGTCCAATCCGGCCCACGGGAGGACTTTGCAAAGTGTAAAAATGTATTGTTTTGATCATAAAGTAAAATACTGTTCCTAAATTTCCCTCGGGATCTATCTATCCATCTATCTAGATACCTGTGACGAAATGTTTTGTGCCTTTGTAGATACACTGTAATCTGTAAATTGTAATGCACATGTGTAAATTATAAACTAACACTATTGTTGAAATTGCAACTTTTTTTCTTTGAAATTTTATTTCTTTTGAAATTTCAGGTTGTTCATAATGTTTTGTAAAAAGATAGTTAATTAAATTTGAACATTTTCAGAATGTACTTATTTGCACTAAAACAAAGGGGAACATTTGGAGTTGTCATTATTTATAGGTTTGTATGCTGTGATGTTACTGGTCCGGCCCACTTGAGATCAAATTGGCCTTTATGTGGCCCCTGAACTAAAATGAGTTTGACACCCCTGATCTAAGGGGCTAATATTGTACTTTTTATTCCACTACATTTGTTTGACAGCTTGAGTTACTAGTTATATTTCAGATTACAATTAACACCCTAACAAACTGAAGATGAAGTATTCCTTTTATGGGTTGAGAAAAAATATCATATTTATTAAGATAAATACACTCTTTAAAAAATGCATCCTCACAAAGCTGAAGAAACTCATGAAGAGTTGACTTTTTAGAGATACGTGATTTTCACAGGACAGCGACAAAGCTACAAACGTGATCTTAAAGAATAAGATGCTCTGCTGTAGATTAAACTTCCTACAGTACATAAACCAGTATATACATTAGCACAACCTCAAACATCTACAGCAGTAAAATGCAACATACACATTAATGCAAAAACATCCTATATAATAAAACACTGACGGGGAACATTTTACTGCACAATACTTTTACTTTTGATGCTTTAAGTACATTTTGCTGATTACATACTTTTTTTTTATGGTTTTGAATATAAGACATTTACTTGTAGTGGAGTATTTTCACAGTGTGGTGTTAGTAGTTTTACTTCAGTAAAGTTTCTGAATATATATTCTACTAGTGTCCCTGTAGCACTAACAATGTGTTTTGTATCATTAGTTTTCAAGGTTTCTTTCTTTCTTCTCTTTGGAACGGAGAGAAGGCAGCCTCTGTTGTGAATTTTAAGCAAAACAATAAAAAACAAAGATGGATTTTGTGTACGTTGGTTCGACATTCGAACATGAGAAATAGTCACTGGAGATGAAGTTCTTTTTACTTTCAGAGTGAAAAAGACGTTATAAAGATTTACATATGAAAATGGGTTTTTAGTCTTGGCGCTAAATGTCTTTGTATTTGCTAATATATTATATTTATTGCATTCAGTCATGCCTCTCTAATGAAAAGTCAACACATTGCTTTATGCCATTTGTTGCCTAATGCAGCGTAACATTGAGTCATTGGCTGAATAATCTCAGAAAACGAGAGCTGCATGTTTATTAGTTGTCCTCGAATGTCATGACAATGTAAAGTGTGGGGGTTTAGAGTTCAAACACAGACATTATCCTCCTGAACGGCTGTATAATGCCACTGTTTAAGTACAGCAATGAAGAATGAAGGTAACTCTTTTCATTGTGTCCTTACCTTAGGTGAATTAATTTGTCTTTTAAAAATTATTTCAACACCCTGCGTGTCCCAGATAAGCATTCTCCTGTATTCATCGCCGTTATGTCTGTATTGAAGAAAAATGTCTTTAATCCGAGCACAGCAGAGAAAAAACAAAGGATTAATAGATAAGAAGGAACGCGTGACAACTTCTTAAAAAAGGATCAGACAACCAAAACATGTTTTTTTAAGCTATTAATCAAAGTCCATGACATGGTTCTTAATGAAATGCTCACATTATCTTGACACCGGACCACACAATGTTTGTTTATGAATTTGTGTGATATGGTGGGCTTTGTTTGGCTAATTAATGAAATTACTTAATTTCAATAAAGAGAGTGGGTGGGCACACCGGAGACATTGCTATAGTATTATAAGGTATAATGCAATACAATCACCTTGCAATAAAAACTAGGCTTTGTAAAGCTATGTTGTTGTTAAAAGTCTTTTTAGTGTTGGTTCAGTGTTTTATTAAAGGTTACAATAATATATTTTTATAGCTTATATTGCAGCAGTGGACCTTTCACAATATGGACTGAATACCAATAACCTGAGTAATGTCCTTCCATCATAAGGCAGTAAATGAACATTTATTTTTAGCCTTGGATAATAAAAAAGCAATACTTACGAAACCCATTAATCGACTGATTTTAAATGAGTATGTATCAGGGTCACTCTTAGTGATGAACCCACTGATAAAACTTTTTTCTCTCTAAATATGCTCCAAAATGATGGAATACCCTACCATACATCCAGTTCCCTTACATACCTCCTTACAAGAGTTATGTTAGCTGAACAGATATTTTTGGCTTATAATTTAATGTAATTTTAATATTTTTATTAATTCTTTATTTTAATTTATATTCTTAGTGTGTTTTTATCTTATATTTTATCATCTTCTCTCTTTTTATCATCTATTTGCCCAAGTTTAAATATGGTGCATATTTTTCTTTTAAAGCAGTTTCAGCTTCATCTCTTGTAGAAAATTGTTCTATTTTTATTTTATTGCATTATTATTATTGATACACTGACTGTACACTACCTGCAAAGCACTGCAACTAGCTGATGAAGAAATTGGAAAATATTGCAGCTAAAGAGCCTGTTATTTCCCTCAGGAGTTATTGGAGATTCAACCAGAACTAAAAACAAGAGTGAATGTTGGACTTACACTCGTCAAATGGACTCAAACATGACTCAAATGGGAACATACTGTGGCTCTGTGTCTGCTAAATGCATATTTGATTACACGCTAGACATAACAGCTTCATCAGGTGATAATACATCAGGGCTGTGTGTCTGTCGGCTACAGTTACAGAAAAACAAAGAATTGAAGATGTTTGCACGTGGAAAACCCAACTCTGTAGAACTGCACTGAAAGGAAACCAGTACTCAGAAATAAAGAGAAAAGCATCCGACGCCTCTTCATTTATTAAACAACACCACAAGCTATGATGTCAAACATAAAAAGTTGATTCAACACATCTTTGATGCAACCTCAATAAAAACATTGAAAGCTTCAGAGGGGTAGAATGAAGGTCTTTTGTTTGTGACAGCACTGTATTGTAAAGTTTTCTTTTATTTACCCAAAAACTAAATATCAAATGATATTTCTCTTCCCTCCAACAATTTCTAATTTTTGTCTCTCTGTGACAGGTATTTCAAAACCAAAGCCTGCAAGTGTTTTGTCCCTTTAAAGCGGGGAGAACACGCATGTAATACACGCACTCCTAGACGTGCTCCCACTTTCTCAGAGCTTTCACTGGATTTAGAGCATCTCACCCTTAAGGGCTCTTGTGCAATCTGAAGAAATACCACTAATGTTTAAAGAAATAATGTCTCTGGAGTGCTTTTACAATGGTATTTCAATAAGATTCTATTATGTCTTTTATTCCTCTTCAAGTGCAGATAGTTATCCCTCCTAACCTTTTGTCCATACTTTTATTTAATCTTTTTTTAACCAAAGAGGATTGTATTTTTCCAAAAGTCTCATGCTGTGCATTCATACTCCAGTGTTCTTCTTGTTGATCACTAGGGAGCTCCTATTGAACTAGACAAGTAGAGCTCTGTTTAAGAGCAGCTCAGTGCTGGCTGTTGAGTGAAGACAAAAATGTTACTCATTCAGTTTCCCAAATCATATTTTCTTTGACACTCCAGGCATTTACACTGGCATAAAGCCTTAAGGCAACAGCGTTATCTTCTGCCTGCGCTGGAGGCAAGACTCACTATCGACTGGCCCTGCACTCTATGCCTCTGAGGAATTTAAATATACATGCAGAAGTTGTACATAAGTGTTTCCGCGGGGCAAAACCCAAGTACAAGAATGGATGGTAAGAATTCCACCATTGCATCAGCATGCCAATCAAACAGCCTCTCCTGTCGCGCTGAGAGAAATGCGTAAGACCTTGGTTGATCTGTGACTGGAGGGATTCTGGGACACCGGCGTTCGGCTTGCCGAGAGACACCACGCCTTCAGCAGACTCTTACTCTGGATTTGTGCGCTTTGAGCCTGATCCGGACCACCGACAGATGAGGGGGTCGACAGCACCCTACAGCAACCACATGAGGAAACAGTGATGTTTGGGGCCGAGATATCAGAGGTATTGGACGTGGGGCCTGGACTGGAGGAGTGAGGCGTGATGTGTCCTTGTGGTTTGGCAGCCGGTACCCCAGTTCTCAGGCAGCGACCACGGATCACGTTGTGGAAGGCTTTCTTGAACTCCCGACTGAAGCATGGGTAGATAATGGGGTTAATGCAGCTATTGAGGTAACCCAGCCAGAAGGTAATCTTAAAGACGGTTTCAGAAGGCTTACAGGATGGGAAGATGGATCCTGGAGAGCACACAAACAGACACAAATCAAAAAAGGAATCAAATACACTATCTCTCTGTCTCTCCTCTCCAGCCACATTTGTAATTCCCTAGACCACTTTTAAGGCTTTTAAGGGGTACTATTTTCTGGAAATCCCATGCCAAAGGTGTCTGTATCCTTTTGTTCGCACTGGTGGGCCTATAATTGCAATTTCCATCCATCCACCAGATGCCCTCAGACTTTCCCTCCTTTCCCCATTACCTGACTGCCCCAACCATCTACACACCTGTTCCCACTTTCTTCATCAGCTCTGCAGTTGCCATGCTCTCTGTATTTTTCCTTTCGAGCTATGTAACCTGATCCTGTACCTGCCTGCCTGGAAGTCGACATATTCCTTTACTTTAGCAATAAATCACTGAACTTAGTATTTGGTTTTGGTTGGCCTGCACAGCGCTCTGACATCAAACCCATTCAACACCTTTGGGATGAATTGTATAAACCAAAACCAATTTTACAAAAGTATTGCTTCACAACGGCTTGAAACTATATGGTGCCATTAATAAGCAACAGTCATCTAATTTTATGAGTTTGGTAAGCATACTGTACAAGTAATGCCAGCATGGTAGCGGCTGCAGTAAAAGGCTTCCTGGTGGCCACCAAGTGCTTCATCACAAAACAGGCTTTCCGTCTGAAGTGGTCCGGAGGAATACAAAAAAAAGTCAGTGTTTTGCAGTCTGGGAATCTCAGACTATCATTGGCTCAGAGCTTGAATGATCACTGCGCTGTGAGCCATGAAGGTCTGTCTCAATTGGAATGCATAACTATTCTCCAATGACTGGCTGGCTTGGGAGGCTACAAGGGTGACTGAGGATGCCTCCCAGTATTACAGCCCATTAAGCCTTGTGCTTGTTATCTATAATAGCTTTCATAGGAGGGATTTATAGTACGTTTCATTCCATTTCATCTCAAAGTAGAAGCGTGTGGTGTTTTATTTGGTCTATTTGGTTGCTTGTAATTGAATTTCTTGATGTCCCTTCTGAGAAACTCGAGTAGCAGACTCTAGGGACAGCAGGGAAGGAGAAAAGTCCGGCCTGATGTTGTGTTCATAGAGCAAAACCGGGCAAGCAAAATGATACAAGTGATTTAAGCCTCAACAGCTTTTGTATCACAATAGCTATCACAGGAGGGTTGCTGTTAGATGTACATAAAAAAGGCTCAGTCTATGCTCATGGGTGGCAATATTGGTATGCTAGATCGTCAGTCAGGCGGTCATTTGGTCAATCCGCTACTTTGGTCCAGACTATATATATTAATTAGGACGTGTCATTTTTTGGTAGAGTGACCCATTTGTTTACATTTGGATTCCACCTCGAGCCTTTTAATACGCTCAGTTATGAATGTACACACTGGCAAGAAAAGATAACGCATATTATTTGTCCACAGGATGTGTTTCATCCTTGTCTCCCCCATCCTGTATAATACATTGTTCCTTCCTTCAATAAGATTACAGTTTGTGTAACAAAATACACGTTTCAGAAATAATCTGACCATCTGCGACCTGGGAGGTAACTGCTGACAGACTCTTACCCTTTAAATACACACTGGTCCACCATGACAATCACTTATCTCAGCCATGAGAGTTATTTCAGAAGCAATTAAGATTTTAGATTAGGCTTCACAATGGTTTGATTCTGGCCTCTCTTACATCTATGATAACATCGCTGTTATCGCCTTCTTTGACAGTCTGACAAAAATGTAGGTGTAATTTATTGATGATAAAGTTGAGAATATTGGGCTTAGAGGACATTTACCTTTTCCCTGAGCTCCTGATATTGTTAACTGAAGCTCATATCTACAGTGAGGGTGGACTAAACCTTAATTAGTTCATTTCTATTCAGTTTTGCCTCTGCTAAAATTTAAATGAACATTTAATATATTTCTCAGAATAAAGCAGGCCTCTATAAGAACTCATTAAAACTCTTAATTATGACTTCAATTAATGTCTGAATCATTTAATACTTTTTCATATTCAGAAAATTATGAATTATTTGCATTTTCCTGTACAGCAGATCAATCATTTGATCTTATATTAGGCCCCATTCTTCTTTACCTCTCATTAAAATATCCTTGCATTCAAGTTACAGAGCTACTGTAAAGACTTGTTTTTCTGAAAGATACAGTAAACTTGTCACAACCTTTCAAGAACCCAGTAGGTTGTTGGACAACACTGTTGTTGAAAGTATTTCCAAAATCGTCAGACTCTTTATAAGGATAGATATAGACACATTTCTATATTTAGGAATATATTTTAAATTATGAATGTAAGTTCACGTACATAACATAATTAAGTCAACATGTTTTGTTTTCACACGGGACACAAACAGTGGCCTCCTGGGTGAAAGTCCTGTTTGTTTGACCTAACCATTCAACCCAATCTACTGCCTGCACAGACTGCCTAACAATGCTGAACATCCCTGCAGTGGTCCAGCTTACTAATAGATGATAACAGCTCACTGAGTCAACTAAGGGGTAGAGCAGGGCTATCACATGTATGCTCCCGATAACGCCCTTTAAATCGGCTGATAACATCTGAAGTGAGTGACATGCTCAACACCAGACAACAGAAAGAGTTTGTTAGCAAGTAGCTGGTGAACACAGTGGAGCATTTAGCAGCTTAAGAGACATTATATTTGCTACAGGAGTTGGTAGAGTTTGTAAAGTTATTGCTCGAGACCTAATTCAGGAGACACGTTGTTATGAAATCTTTTCTTTTGTTCTGCAGACAAAATATTGTTTGACTGAAGAGTATTTGAGGATTCTGTAAATACATTCAACCCAGCCAGCAGTAAATGTTATTAAATTACCTTCTGGGTTTTAGAAGGATTTATGTTTCAGAGACACAGACCCTTCGCTTTGTGACTTGAATACAATAAGATTACATGAAAAGGAACAAACAGAGGTTATGTCATGTTAAAAGCAGAAAAGATTAGGAGAAGTAGTTATTTTGTCAGCTATTGTTTTATAGTTCTCTTGACTGTGCTCATTGTGTGCTGTAATCCTGAGATGGCGCGCGCAGCACAGGACACGGAACTAATGTTTCATAATGTCGGTGCCGTCTCATCATTGTCTCGCCTTAGTCATGGAAATCGCATTCAGTCATAGTTTTTGTTAATTAAAGTAACACTGGTAAGGAGGTACCTACCGATGGGTAAAACCAGGAAAAAAGGGAGCCAGCACAGAATGAAGCACCCGACAACGATGCCAAGGGTCTTGGCTGCTTTCTCTTCTCTTGAGAACTTCAGCAACTTCGGCAGGGAAAAGGTGGTGCGTTTATGTGTTGCGGTCCCCTTGTCCTCCTCGTGCTTCTCCGTCTGAGCAGCATTCCCTCGGTGAATCCTCAGCATCACCCCCTCTGTCTCAACTCCTTCTCCCTTACTGCTCCTCCTGAGGGTTTTGGTCTCTCTCTTTGCCACAGTATACACACGGCAGTACATGGCCAAGATGATGGCCAGAGGTATGTAGAAAGATCCTAGCGCCGAGAACAAAGCATAGCCGGGCTCCTCTGTGATCCGGCACACTGTCTCGTCTTCGGGGTCGGGCTCCTTCCAGCCAAACAGAGGACCAACAGATATAGCTGCTGAGAGTACCCAGAGAGCAGCCACCGCGGTAAGGCCTCTCCGTCCAGTAGCTATGGCAGGGTAACGCAGAGGGTAGCTGACAGCTAGGTAGCGGTCGATTGAGATCACACACAGGCTGAGGATGGAGGCGGTACAGCATAGGACATCCAGAGCGGCCCAGACGCTGCAGAAGGATCGACCAAACACCCATCTTCCCAGAGCCTCCGAGGTGGCGGAGAAGGGCAGCACGGCAGAGCTGAGCAGCAGGTCTGCTGCTGCCAAGTTGGCGATGAAGTAATGTGTCACAGAGCGCCAGTTGTGGTGGAATAAAACTGACAGGATGACCAGGATGTTGCCAAGGACCCCAAACACGACAAACACCACCAGCACCATCCCCAAAACCACCACCTTGGCTAAATCCACTTCGGTGTGGGCGGAGGAGCTGCAGTTGGGACAGCGATCTGCTGCAGAGAAAACACTCGAGTTCTCAGCAGGAACCATTGTAATCTGTTGGGTGCATTACCTTTTTAAATGTCTTGAAGAGTGATAACACTCATGCCACATCTGTTCCTCAACCCATTTTCTGCTCCTCCTATTGCGGAGGATAAAAGCGTTTCCTGCAGCATAAACTGATCTTCCAGTTCATTTGTAGATGTGACGACTCGTGCCAGCGCTCCACCGATCACGTAGCCTCTGCCAGGGTTCCTTGGCAGAATGTCATATTCAGAGAGAGAAACACTGCCATGCTTTGTCATATTTAGTCCAGAATAATAATAGAGTTTAATAGAAATCGAACAAATATCCATGTTCAAAGTGGCAGTTAATGATGGATTTGGAATGTTATGTGTTCAGCCATGATGAAAGACTTTCTTCCAGGAAACCTTTTAGAAACAAGAAAAGAGATAAAAGTATATTTAACAAAACATTAATAATCCAAGCATCATTTTAATATCCACACCAGGCTCATTACCTCTTAAGGCCCTGTAACACATATCCGTATGACAGAAACGTATGCCGGTGCAGAGTCCAAATACGTCCAACTTTTCATCGGATCAGATCAGAAAAGTGAACGTATACAGACACGCATGTCTAACCTATTGATATCGTATCACTTACTTATACAAAATGTATCAGACGAATACCCAACAAATGCATAACGTATACAAAAATATGGCATATACAAAATATCGGCAATACGCTGGTGTACGTTGATATAAGGTAAGGTATAAGTAGTATTCGTTAAGAGCTCACTGTGTTACGCTGGGGTGCGTTGTTGAACGCTGATGTTTTGAGCATGTTCAAAATTACCAGACATACCCGACGTGTGCTTCATAAGATATGCAGACGTTACGTTACGTTAGATATACGTGAATACGGAATACGTATGTGAATACTTACCTACGTAAATATAGTACGTGAATACTTACCTACGTAAATATAGTACGTGAATACTTACCTACGTAAATATAGTACGTAAATACCTACGTGACTACGTTAGATATAGGCTACGTCGGCTGACGGTGAATCCTACAGCCAATGTATTGATAACGAGTGGATACCCTATTCCTACCCTATGTTAAGATGATGCCTGATAACGGAGTAACTTATTAAACGTGTTTCTACAGTACAGCTAGCGTTCAGCTAGCGTTTTGGGAGCTTATTGGGGTTTGAATACAATATATAGGGTCCCTGCGAGTAGCTCATCCTGACTTCTTCACAACACGTCTTGATGAATACATCACCCCATCATCAGAGAGCATGGAGGATGCTGAGAGGCTGCGACAAGAGTACATTCTAGCCGTTCTCCAGCATCAGCATGACGTGAACCAGATGGCACTTTTCCAGCTCCGTTGGCCAGACACTCTGATACGTTTTAAATAGGTAAGTGATACGCTATCAATAGGTTAGACATACGTATAATAATGTGTTATGTGTTCTTTATGTATACGTCAGCTACAACACTGCTGTGGAAAAGTTGGACGCATTTGGACTCTGACACATTTTTAGCTAATTTTCATATACGCCGGCATGTTTCTGCCATACGGAACTGTGTATGTCTGGTGGGTTCGGCGTAACGTCTGCGTCCTTCAAACGATCACAACTTACCCTTAATTTATATCAACCTATTGCCGATATTTCGTATGCGCCGGCATACGTTTCTGTCATACGGATATGTGGGACAGGGCCTTTAAGTGCAGTTATTTCTTCAGCAGCGTGGGAGCTAATCAAAACTTCACACATAAAATATAATGAATTAAAGTTAAATTAAAGAAAGAAAAAGTAAATATACAGCACTCAGATATTATTAAAGGGTAAAAACATCCCCCAAGTCTCTTTTCTGAGAATAAGGTCTCTATATTCGTCTTCCCTCATTACAGCTACATTAGAGAACATGGGGGTTGTGCTTGAGTAAACTAAGTGGCCTTCACAACTTAGTTTTCAACCAAAGAACATTGTAGCCTAATTGTCTTTTTGCCTCTGCAAGCAAACAACTGACAACCATAGAATATCTCATTACTCATACCTGATTTTTGTTTAACCTTTAGTTAACCTGGAAATCGATTAAAGGAAATGATCTGTTTACTGTGAGGAGGCATGGAGCTTTTGAGCAGTAGGTATCGCAGGTATTATAATAGAAAAGACAAAAAAGAGACGAGACATAATCCAAAACAACAGCAGGGGGTAAAGGCAAGACACCGCAGCTGCAATAACGATCCTTGGGGGCAAAAAGAAAATCATCCATGGCATTATGAGAAAACCAGTCAGCCATGCAGGTAATACAAAGATAAATGAAAGCAGAGATAAAACATTTTTTAAGAGCAGCCGTTCAGCCAGAGCCTGTGATGGCTTCCTTGAAGGTCTTGTGTCTGCGAGTCGGGCGCTAACTCAAACGCCTGTTGACAGGCCAGGAATTGAACCTTGAGGTGGGAACTATATTACTGAGGGGTAGGCTTTGGCTAGCTGATAGTCCCACTCAGTACCACTCTCAGTGTATGTGTTGGAGATCTGGGATGTCACTGAGTGAGATAAACGGCGGCGGGGTGGAAAAATATTTAAAAGCAGCCGCGATAAAGCCTTCGGTGAGCAGGGTCATGCTTGTCACGTGTTTTATCAGGATCAAAGGCTTTCGCTCGCCGCACATCCCACCACGAGGCAGAACGAAAATCCTCCCAAATAAACACTTGATGTTGGGATTTCCAGCATCAATAGCTGGAGGAGGAATGGAAATCAAACAGCCGGTGAATATCTTGGATTGTTTCAGAAGGATGGCTGAACGCAGTGATATTTGGACGGCCTTTTAGGTTGTAATGAGATTTCTCAGTGTGGTGAAGTGCCAAAGAGATGAACCGCTTCTAAAAGTTTATTTCCTCAGCCCACCTGTGTTTGAGGATTACTGTGACGAGGCTAATAAGTCTTTCCTGAATTTCCAAACCACACATTAAGTTTTGCTGTATTTGCATGTCCTGTGCCCCGAGGCTGAAAACTTGGCTTAAAAGAATACTTCACTGCCAAAATGATCAACTGTGTATGAATAACTCGCCCTGTGTTACCTTGTATTCTTGAAGAAGCTTTGTTTTTCTGGCATGCATCCAAGGTTGAAGATGAATACAAAAACGCAGAAAAGTGAGTTTTACAACAGTAAAACTATATCCATTTACAAACTTGTGTTTGAAGAGCGTACGACTGGATACATGATATTTGGATTTTACTGATGTTACACGAATGTTTTGATATAGTTTTGCTGATGTTGAACTCGGCCCCCCATTTACTTCAATTCATCAAGAATTTTCTTTGTTTATGGATTCTTGGATCACTGTTCAGGCATGCGAGAAAAACAAAGTTTCCTTCACAAATTCAAAGTAACACGGGGTGAGTTATTGATCTACAAATGGCCATCTTGTGGGTGAAGTATTCCTTCAAGGTAAAAACTCCTGTGTCTTTGCGCTTCATGTTTCATTCATGCACGTATTAGTATGATAGCAGGGTGATGGCAGCGCTGTGACAACATGATGAAGTGGTGTAAGATGAATTAAATGACTATTTACACTATTGACTGCCTTCCCAGCCACGTCCTGGAGTTTTTTGGAGTCTTTTATTTGTAATTTTCTTCCTCCAGGAAAGGATCTTTATCAGACAAAATGCAAACGTTTTTGAGCGGTTTTGTCAAAACGACAGAAGGCAGAGAAAAACAGACACGTGATCTTGCTTCGAAAACAAAGGAGGAATTGTAATGTCTGTGCATTTCTCCAGATATGAAACTGAAGCAAAGAGATTAGAAAACAAGTCCTACAATACGTGTTAAGAGAGTGAACTGTCCTGCAGAGATCCTGTGTCCTATAGGAAAGGTCAAATCAAACTGTCAATGTGTTTGATCAATCTTTCAGGGCATTGATGATTGATGAGTTGAGTCACTCATCGTGCAAAAATACCAAATATTTGCTCATTTAGCTTCTAAAATGTGACGATTTGCTGCTTTTCTCTATTTTATATAATTGTAACTTAAATATCTTGGTTTCGGATTGTTGGTCAGAAAGAAGCAACTTAAAGACATCGCCATGGCCTCTGACAACTTGTGATGGGTTCAAAAAACATTTTTACTCAATTTGAAAAAAGAATGTAGAATTAATAGAATAGATTAATAGAAAAAACATTGAGTTGCTCCCTAAGTGCATTTTCCTTATGCTCATCCCAACAGTGAGACTGCAAACACCTCTCATTCCCTGCAGATGATATTTGATTAAAAGCTATCAGCGGACATCATTACACCCTAATTTACATCAGAAACTCAAAGGTGCACTGCTCATTGTATTGCATTAGTGGGTCTCATGGAAAGATGTTGCTTTGCCCTTGAAGAAACTTTCCCGTCAGCCTCCTCGGCCTTAGTGGCCATTACACAATTAAAGCAAGACAGCCAATTACATCTTATATTGGAATCATAATTAGGAGACAGTATATCAGTGAGCATACCAAATGGCTTAATGTAGCCTGACTGTGGGCATATTCAATCAGAACAGCGGTTCACAGCAGAGGACAGCGTTGCCATCACAAGGGTAATGTGCACAATATCAGCGTTCACGTTCCTGACAACATTACGCAGCAGCTCCTCTTGTTTTTACAGCATGTGTGGTGGCTATCTGCAACATATGGAAACTTCTCTGCATTGCGTTACACAAAGGCCTACACATTCATTATATTTAAAAGACCACAATCATCAAGGTTGTAGAAGGAAATATATTCAGCACTTTGTCTGACACGTCTGATGTATTACTGTCTTCAGGGCTGGAACTAACAATTACTCTCATTATTGATTCATTGATCAATTACTTGTGAAATGTCTCGATTTATCTTTTGATTAATAGGTTAATAAATGCCAGACAATGTAAATAATTAACTAGGTGGTGTAATGAAAAATAAATTAGTATTTTTTAAATAATTTATTTTATTATTATTTTTCACCATTACACACACAAACATGCATGCCATATTTAACAAATTCTTCCTTAAACACTGCATTTTGTTAGGTTTGTTTTGTTTGTTATGTATCATGTTAACTTCTGTACGTCACCTTTTATCATTGTTGTACCACAAGTAAGTCACTACTGTTTCGTTTCGGAAAAAATAAAATAAAATAAAAACACAAGTTCCTAGAGCCCACATTACTTCTTTAAATATTTATATTTTGTCAGTATGACTGTTCAAACAGACTACAGATACATTTACAATGACATAAAACAGGGGAAAGCCACAACTTGTCACATTTGAGAAGTGAGAACCAGAGAATGTTGTCAAAATTGGTAAAATCATTCAAATATTTCTCCACAACACCACTACTTAGACGAATCCCATGATTTGAAATGTTGCCTAACATAACTTTCCTTCAGGTCACATCAAACAAATGAAATCCAATCTACTTTTTAAGTACACACACGGATCTACCCAACATGGTAATCTATTCTGCTGCCAGTACCGGACCACTGCAATCATTTGCTTTTACAAACACTGTAACACAAAACAGTTTGAGTCAGCTCTCTGGAGCAATGCACTACCATGATGAATTACTTCACGTTGGAAGTCAATTTCTAAATAGCTGTACTCTCATGCATATACCTGCATGACATAAATCATTATGTGTTATCAACCTTGAACACTAACGCACACTGCCCTTCAGAAAGGACAGTACAAGTATTGTGTCTTGTGCTTTCATCCATCTGAGGAACGTTGTGTTGCGTCTATTTCCAGAAGGCATCTATCTCACAGGATCATAATAAATGTTCCTAAGCATCAAACCTTTGCAGCTTTAATCATTAATCATTTTTTAATATTCATAAAACATCTATATTTACATCCCCGTCTGTTTTTAGATTAATATGGCCTACCTGTTGAGGGGAGATGTTGTGAAAATAAATCTAAATGAGGCTGTAGAGGGAAACAGCCTATTGTTTTGTTAATTATAAATATAATATATGTATAGGCTACAATATACATATTGCTTTTCACTTTTAACACGTTTGAATACTTTTGAAATATACAAGAAATAAACAATTACTGAACTGGCTGCAGGAATTAGCATCACTAACTGATGGTGGAAATAAAGCAATTTTCACAATCAGTGGCCTATTAAAAAAACAATCACCACATCCTCCACCTGATTAAAAAGAATCATAACGAACCATTATGGAAATTAGAAGTCACTCAGCCAGTGAAGTAGCCTGATATGGGATGAGGGGGGGAAGAAGAAAAGAAGTCTTACCTTCTCAGAGCGCACACATCTCATTGCAGCGAGTTTTTAAAAAAGGGGGGCAAACAGTTCAGCTGATTCTCTCTGAAAGCAGACATGCGTTCTCGTGTCTGTCCGCCACGGAGAGCACGAAGAGCACAGAGCTCCCGTCCCTATGCCTGCCGTCCTTCTGCCTCCCTTTTGTGGGAGAAGTGTCACAGTGGACCACCCCACCTGATCCTCCCAGGCCCCGCCCCCTGCCCGAGCAGTTTGTACCTTTTTTAATTAGCGGTGTCCAAGCGCCATGCTCAATCATTAGCTGCGCCGAGCAGGTTAGTGGGACCATAAGAGCAACGGACAGTCTAATCAATCAACAACTAAAGCAAAGTTAATATTTGTTTGTAGATGTTTATCAAAAATAACATGGAAGAGAAGTATTTTTTCCATTGGAGTAATAAAATGTATTGTATCTTAAGTACAAAAATGCATTTGGAATTTATAGTTGACTTAGCCAAACAACTATTAATGTACAACTTATTTTTAGGATTTCTAAGGATAAGTAGGCCTATTGTTATCTCTATATTTTTCTTATTCATTAATTATTATTTTTTTCTTTGTCATGCCAAACATTCAGCCCATCCAACATAGGATTAATAGACACCACTATTTAACATGCATCTTCCCGTCTTGTATTATGCAAAGCATGTGGAAAAACGAAAAAAAGAAAGAAGCAGATACATATGTTTAGAAACTCAAATCTTTCACATTTTACTTTTACTAATGATTCCTCCCAGAGTTCAACCTGCTGATTCAGAAAGAACTTTACCACCTTTTATGATATTCATTTTTTCATCAATATAGAAACCAAGATATTTATTTTAGTCTACATATTACAGCTTATGTGATTCAACTTTAAACGGGAAAGTACTGCGAGCTAATTAATCTTTTTTTAAAGTGATATTTCCATTTTCTTTCTTTTAAAAACCAATCTCCATTTATTACAACACTCAACTGCTGCAATTTGTTTTCAGAAGGTGATAGTAGACAGAAGAATACTTCCTCGTCAAACTGTTGAATCATATTGTTTTTGCTGACCCCTGTCTTTTATTAGCATTGATATTTGTCCAAAATGTAATTAATCCACCACATATATCTAAATCTAATGAGCAGACGGATTCATGCTCCCCAGAGGATGAACGCTTTTCCAATTCAGACACTACGAGCTTTCCTTTAGTACCAACATCAGGCCAAATATTTCCACAGAGGATATTTTACAATGTAATGGGATGATTGCAATAAAATAACCACATTCATGCTCCCAAAGGTATATACCCTTTTAGCTGCTGCCAAGGAAGTCAGGTTATGTAGCATAAAGAGCAAACAATTCCGCATAGGAAGGAGGTCGACGTGAATGATTGAGTCAAACAAACACAGGACGACGCTGTTCGTGTCCCGTTTGAAACAAAAGTCTATGTTGACTTGTTTTTATCTTACTTCTGTTACATACATAATGTACTTAACTAACACCACATTTACCTAGCAAACATACTTTCTTTACCCTAGCCACGATCTTTCCTAAATTTGACCCAGTAGTTTTGCTGGTTCTGCACTGCAGGGGCTTTCGCAGGTGCACTAATTGTTGGTGTTGCTGGACATTCGTAGTAAATAACTCGTATGAGGACACGTTGTCATGATGAAACAAGAAATGGCAATACACAAACTGTTGCCACAAAGTTGGAAGCACACTGTTTGCAGGACTTTTAATTAGTCAGAAGATGACGGATGTGTGCTGGTGGAGGCGGGCTGAAGGGAATGGCTCAGCCTGGGTGGTGCCCGGCTTTATTTCGCAGAGGGATACCAGATGTATTGACAAATACTCTGAAGGGAGTTGGGAGGGGTCTGGTACATCACTAATACCTTAAGGATAACAAATTGGCTATTTCGTCTCTCAGGTTATTGTTTCAGGTTGAGTTATTTATGGCTTCTGCGATGGCTCTGTGACCTGACCACAGGTGTTTCAGATGCAGCTGAGGGCCCTGGCAGCAGTGTTTACTTTGATATTATTTTTTCACTCCTGTCTTGAATTTCAAGGTGATGCATTCATCTTCAAATGGCAGAGTTGTCTCATAAGTCTGCTGCCGCTGGGTGTATTGATCTAGCGTATGGATTGTTCTAGTCTACATTATGGGTGTATAGTGCAGCTTTCAGTGTTCATTTGGGGCTATCCTTATATTGTCTTTAGACTAGCCTCTTTCTTGTCCCCGTCTGAGCGTAAAAAGGTGATTTATTGTTTAGAATCTGTGGAATTTACATCAACATTTGGATCATTATGCAGAGCGTAAGCTGCCGTCGGTAAACTGATGTTTATTCCTGACTCTGAGAACAGTGGAAAGAAGCTGTGTATTTAGATTCATCTCATGGACACTGCTCATGTCCCACCGCCCCAGAGTGTTGTGAGGAACATAACAGTTTGTAGATGAATATTTGGTGCTGCATTTGATATTTTAAGATACTGTGCACGAGCACAGAGCTGGCTAATGCTTGTGTGACTTCTACCTGACTGCATTCAGTCAGAGCATACATTTTATATAGCACAAACAGGGCTCTGCAGAGGATTTAAAATTGCATTACATTTGTTCAGATACTACGTTTAAATATACAAAAAACATTCCAAGTTTTGCCCTTTATTACGAAAAAGACAATATTCCCACTAAGCTGTTTACATGGCTAATTAAAGGAGTGTTCCACTAAAATTCCCATTTACATGCAGCTGTCAGAAGAGGATTTAGTGCTATAGTTTTCCACCAATGGAGGAAAAGGTCGGTGTTCATGGTCATTGTGAGCATGTTAGCATGCTGATGTTAACATTTAGCTCAAAGCACCTCTCTGCCGAAGTACAGACTCGCAGCGCTGCTAGAATGGCTGTAGACTCCTAAGAGAAGAAAGTAAGTCCAGGATGTTGAAGAAATGTGATGGACATCCGGATATACTGTGAAAGCACGTCATTATAGGACTACACAAGAATGAACTTCCATATTTTGAAAATAAAAATAAATGACAACATGTTAATAGAACATTTTTGGTGGTCGAGAGCACTGTTACTAAGATACAGTCCACAGATTGTTTGCCCAACACAAGGAGAACAAGGAAAGGGAAGCTTCTGAATGGCTTACATACTGCTCTTAGATTCTTTTTGATTTTCCTGTGACGCGAGTGCTGACGCTCTTGAAAATCCCATGTTCACATTGTTTAAGTTTATTAACAGTACCTTAATTTCACTACTGCTGAAGTTTTTTGGTTGCCATCTCACCAACTCTTGGGTATGTGCCAGAGTATTTGGACACGGCCCAGCACCTGCCCTTATATAGTGTTTAGGGGTGTTACCTATGCTAATAATAAACAATTGGCCACACGTTTCCACTTTATGATCAAGGGATTCATCATTCAGCACACCTGGGTAAGAGCATATTTGGATAGTCAAGAATGTTTGGTGCATCTGGAGTTGGCTTCACTTGTTTTTTCTCTTAAAAGAAAATCAAGAGAAAATGGAAAAAATAAATAATGCAGTTTTAATATGCATTTGTATATTTGTAAATATTAAGTCGACCCTCATTAATATAGGGTAGACACAATATCAAAATAAACACCTCTCAGATTAACAAACCTAAACCTTATAACCTTTATGAAGGCAGGATTTATTGCAGGACGCTTGTATTAGACTCTATTACTTTTAGCTAGGTGGACCCAATAAACTGGCAATTAAGTGCAGCACTGCTGGTTTTGTACATATTGTACTTTTATTTCCTTTTGTAAAGTCAAATGACTAACTTATGGTTTGTATATAAAGAAATTAAAAACTATTGTGTATAACAACCTGATAAAGGCAGGATACCTGAAATAGCTTGAGGAATAAATCATAATATATTGGGGAAGAGTTGAGTTACTTGTTGAATTTTGATGGACTTGCCTCGATGTGCAAACAAACCAGCCCTTAACACTGGTCCCCATCCAGACACTTTATTAAAGCTTTTAAACTAATGCTATTAAGTACAGAATATTTTCAGTATCTGTTTAAAAATGTTAACTTATGACTAAACAAATGGCACTAAATATAAAAAATAAAACTTGTTATAAAACATCCTGTGCCAAGGAGACTCATCTTTAAGGAATGCGTCAAGTTTCTCTGTGTGAAGATCTAAGAAGCGTAAACGCTGAGAGGCAATTTTTGTTTTGGTCTTAAATCCTCTTCCTAAACGCGCCTGCTCATTTGCATAGGTCAGGAAGTTCTATCAGATGTAAACTATGAGGAGTTGTCTGTTCCTTGAAATGACAGCTTGACAGTTTTTTTCTTTTCAAAGTTTAGAGAATGACTCACAGACTTCAATAAGACACGTCTTTCTTCCTCCTCTTGCTATTCCCTACTCTCCCTTTCCTTGATCTGTGCGATTATTGAAGGTAAGGCAGTTTGCTTAGCTGTGATTTGCTGTTTGCAAACGGACACTCACACTGGTGCTTATGTAATAACAGAAAGTTTTGACTTTCTTGCCCTGAAATTGATCTATCGTCATTTATCCCCTGGGCAGGAGTGACTCTGATTGTGGTGTCCAGCTCCTGTCTGCACTTCTCTTGTTTATATTATGCCATCTTTCAAAAAATGAAATAAAATATATGAACTGTAAAGTAAACTCTTTTCACTTTAAATGTCAGGTTCCTCACCTTGGGCAGACAGACATCTCAGAGAGCCATGAGTGCACCGTATTGCTCCGGGCGTCCTCTCATAACTGATGTTCTCTCACATTCGCTGACATCAGACATCAGAAAGTGATTACATTTTGGGAAGAACCTACACTCTCCTTTCAGTGCCAGGGGGAATGCAAAACCGTGTGGCTGCAGCCTCCACTTGGCAAAGGGAAATACATTTCTTGTTATCAGCTTCAGCTGGTTAAACGTTAAATTATTCATAGGAAGGCTTGCCCTCATGAGATTAGTACCCCTAATTGTTCATCCAGTTTATTGCTTGAATGCAGGAGCGAGGCTGGCTGAACACCAGCACCCTGGATGATTTCATTAATGAGAAAAAGAAACAAGATGTTTAGAAAGTATTTACAGAGCTCCTTAAACTTTTAATATACTCAGCTAAGCAAAAATGGATGCCTCCAACTTTGCATGTTGGGAAAATTAAAGGGGAAATTAGACATACAGTTGGGAGAAGGGCGGCTGATCGTTGCTCCTCAGTTTTACTATAAAACACAGAATCTAGAGTATGTTCCCTTGTAAAAGTCAAATGACATACAGTAAATAAGAAATCATTTATTTATTTATTTTCCGTGTAAAATAAACTTCATGACCCAAAAGCCTTTTAAAACATTGTTATATAGCCATTGTATCTCTTTATTTTCTCCTACATTTTCAGTCAGCTACTGAAAATGTCAACGCATCTTTTGAAAAACATCAATGTCTCGGAGCTCTGATTTCAAGCTCCAGCAGACACATGAATATTCTATTATACTCCTCCACAATATGCAGATTTGTTTGCTTTCTCAATGCATTCTTAAATGAGCCAATATACCATGTATTACTGTCTAATATGGCGTTTTCCAATCTTTATTCTGTCATAATTAAAATCCTCGGGCATGTCACTTTATACAATTACATTCTACAATTTCTGTCGGAAATATTACCAAAACATCACAGTTGTGTTTGGTTTCTGTACAAATAAACAATTTCTTATACGGTTCACTGTGAAGGTTCAGCTTGTTGCTATAAAAAGGAAACTGGTATCCTGGCTGCATCTGATGACCAGCACATATGGAGCTCTTGGTTAACCTCCCCGAGGCTTTTCCTGTGAGTCAGCCTCGAAAAAGCTCAGCGCACGGGGTCGTGTAGAGGGGAGCGAGCGATACTGCAGTTGCTAATTATATTTTTGCCTCAATGCCAAACGCCTGCAAGAAGCTTCCAAGTGTTTAAAAAAAAAACTGCATTAATGAATATTTGTGTATAAATATTGGAGCAAATGACTAGAAAAATGTGTAAGGGGTCACTCATGCCAAACCTACAGAGAATCTCCTAAATCTGCTTTTAGCCCCTTTTAGTTCACTAGGTGTGAAAGAGGGTGCTCTTCTAGAGGCCAAACTCCAATTTATGCAGCTTAAAACAATAATAAAATACAGAGTTTGGTGGTGAATGAAGTTGTGTGGGATCCTGGGAGATGTTGTCTTCACCCTTATTGTTGTCATTGCAGTCAGCTTCTCCCGGATTAATGTGTTCATAGTTCAGGAGCTGAATTATCCACAGAGGTCTCCTCCTCTCCAGAACAAACTGAGCAGGTGATTCAATTCAATAAAAACACTGAATAAAGCTGTTCCAAATTAAAAAATCAATATTTCTCTGACACTGTTTGGCTGCTCCTAACACTCAGCTTGTTTCTCTTTTAATTTAAGATCCACTAAAATCCTTCCCAGGCTGAAAACTGGATAGAATGTCAATTTATGACATCTTATGGCAGACAACCACAACGCTGACACTTGCACAAAGGGGATACGGCGACATTACAGGCTACCAAATGAAACCCAACGTTGCCTTGCTTAAAGTAATAATAAATAGTCGGAAACATTTGGAACTCTACAAAATACATAACATAGGTCTGATCGTTGTTAGGCATTGTGATGCAGAAATGTTACATATCCCTCTAATATCTCACCTATTAACCCAATAGCATAAAACAACGCTTTATATGGTGATGTACAGTTTTCAACACCTGTTACTATGAGAGGAATGCCTTCATTGTTCCAGCGTTCTCAGCAGCCTGTGTATTGTCCTGACATGCTGTCACACAGGAAGCAGGGAAAGTGACACATCTCTGTGCAGCCTCCTGAGCCCACAGTTCCTTTTTTAAGACTGATGGTGCACTTACATCCATCAAATGTGTGACACACTGTTTTCCTTCCCTCTGTAGAAACAAGGTAGGCAGTTCAAAGAAATGATGTCAATCCTAATTTGATTTCATGTGCTGGGCAGGACTCTGAAGAGATGCTGGTGAATGCCTGTGATACCATGGGGTCCAATTAATCATGGAATGCACTTAGAAATGGGTAAATGGAATTTGAAATGAGCACTTTTGTTTCATTAACTTATAGAGCCTCTGGGGTTGACAGAAACACATGATGAATTCATCAACAGACTAGGCGAAAAGAGGAAAAACCTCAATGGGAAATGAAATGGAAAGAGGGCCCATGGCATGCTAATGGCTGGGACTTGTTTGAGCCATCTTGAGGAATGTCCTATTAATTACTGCAAATACTGTGGTGGCAACATTTATTTGACAAAGCAACAGCTTCTGTCAACACATACATGTTTACTATGAATCATCAAATGATCTGTTTTCTCCTCTTATTCACTTTCACATTTTCACATTAAAGGATTTATTAGATGTTTAGCTTTGAGATGTGATAATGATACTTTAGTGATTTTTATCAACATGACCCCAAGTTCCATAACGTTTATCATTTATAATGTAAGGATTATTATTATTATTATTTTCTCTGAATATATTCACATGATACAAGTGTAGATGCAAATAACTGCTACATACTAAAAATAATCTAATTTTAATCCACCACTACTCAAAATAAAATAAATTCAATGTTGTAAACATAATAAATATGAATGAATGCACCAAACGGAATCTACATACACTATGGACATGCATGCACATATTTTCATAAATGCAACGTGTCTGCAGAAATGCAACCAAAAATAATTTTGCACACACATGTCATGTGCACAGATACATAAATCTGCAGTATCAGCACATACTCTCAGTTAAGATAGTCCAGCTAAAGTTAATGTCAAATACATACATATATAAACAGCCCAGCAATAAATACTACCTTCATGAAGATTATATTATTCAATGCTTGTCCAATAATTTCTGACTACATATTATTAAAGTGTCATGAGGCAATTGATAGATGGTCACTGCATGCAAAATGTGTACCTCAACATTTGTGGTCCATTTGATTGCATCTGTTTTATTCAATGCACCTGGCTGGCTATTAAATAATATAAAAGGTTTGGGGATTAAAAAATAAATAAATAATATAAATATATTTATACTGTATACATATTTATATATATATATGACCAGAGATGTAAGTAAAACTGTGTAAACTTTAGTTCTCTAGTTTGCTCCCTGACTTTAATAGTATTCAGACATTTCTCAGTTGTGGAGGGTTCTGGTGCTGCATTTTGATTTAATATATAAAGAATGAAATGCTGCTGATAAGTCATCTGGAGTGTACGCTGTATATCATTCTCTCAGTATTGGCTTGAATGATGGTTATGATATAAAGCTTTTCCCATTTTTTTCTATATGACTTGCCTGGGGCATCTGTATTTCTCACAATGATCAAAGTAGTGTATTCTTAACTGTGATGTCTTATTTATGATCGTATAGAGATCCTATTTGAGCACAGTATCTCCTCCACAAAGGGACCTGGTTTCCTGCCATTAGTAGAAAAAGACAGTTGAGGCTACAGGCTCAAACTGTTTGTTCCCATCCAGTTATACGCTTTGTATTCTTATTACTGCCGGAGGCTTTCCAGAATGGTGTTTATGTGGTTGTGGGGGAGTTATTTGGATTTGTCCATGTGAAAACAGGATGTTCACTCTGATTAATATGTTTTGGATATTCATCAAACAGGTTGTGACATCCAATATGTCATTATCTAAGAAGCAGATGTGATTATTAATAGAGACAATAACAATAATTATTATTATTTATTATCTTCTCATGCTACTTTCACTATATCTCAGAGGGAAATATTGTGCTCTTCACTTCCTTCATTTGACAGTTTTACAACTTTACAAATTAAGATTTGTGCGTAAGAAAATGTTCAAGAACAGCACAACACAAAGTCAATTCATTGGCAAATGTTTTGACAATAGTTTAACTTAAGTCACTTTTCATGTTAAAACATTTGAACATTTAAAACATGGTTCCAGCTTCTCAAGATTTGCTGCTTTTCCTTTGAATAACTTTAGTGTATTAGTAATAATGTTGAGTTTTGGACTCTTGGTTGGACAAAACAAACATTGTGAGGTTGTCACGTAGGGCTCTGGGTCATTGTGACGGCTTTTCTCACTATTTTCTGAAGTTTTACAAATCAATAGATCCATTAATGGAGAAAATAATCAGCAGATTAATCCATAATGAAAATAGTCATTATTGCAGTCCTATACCAAATCATTCAAAATGAGCTCCACCTCAACCAACTACTGTACAACAGTACAAAGTACAATGCTTTACATTATTGTATGAGTAATGATAATATAAATGATATAATACATAATAGTACAGTCAAAGGGGACATTTTCCTTATTATATGTAAATAATTGTACTTAATTAACTATTTAAACGTCTTTTACTTGTAGTGGAGTATTTTTACAGTGTGGTATACTTTTAATAAATTAGGGAATTTGAATACTTCCACCACCACTGGGTATCACTGTGCCAAAGTGCAGCCTCAGAGAGGTGCTGGTACATGTGTCACACATCTATTGTTATATATTAACATACATAACAAATGACTTGAGCTAAGATGCCTAAGTACCTGGAGCACTTACAGTATGTCTGTGATGCAGCTTCATGGCTTGTCTGTAAAAAGTATTGTATCAGGGTTTCCTGAACTGTGTGAACTCTCCTCCTCTTCCGATCTGATTCTGAAGAAAGGTTGCCTGGTGGGGGATGGCTAATACTCTGCAAAGGCTGTTAAGATTAGTTTAGCAGCGAAGCAATTATTAGTAATATTTTTCCCCAGTTCATTTGATTGGAACATTCTGCATTTCTTAAATCGATAAATGCTCATAGCGTTTTAAAATCTAAATGCCTCTAACAATGCTGATTGATTCTCAGCTGACACTCAATTTCAAGTGGAGATTGTTGCTTTATGGAAATGTCGCAGTGCAAAAAATGTAAAGTAGATCTGGTGGAAATACCTCACACATAATGTGTTTAATAATGTGACTGATGATCATGACAGGCAATCCACTTCCAGAAAAAAGATCCTTCAGTTTGAGCTTTCTACAAAGTACTTGGTCATTTACTTTCCACTTAACCAAACAGATGCTGAGGTAATCAGCAAATAGGGTGGAATGTGATTACATAGAGGAGTATGAGAGATAAAAGAGAGCTTACAAAGTATGGTATGAAGCTGCAATGTAACGTTAACAAAGAGAAAAATAGCATTGACAAACCCAAGGATGATGTGTTTTTTGAGGACTGCATGCCTGGAATTTTGAGTGGAGGGTGAGATTGCCTATTCTTTATCGACACATGTTAGTGGGCTTAAATAAATCTAAGACAAAACACACACAACAAGCTAGGACATCATGCAATTGTTTATGATTAGGGTCTTGTAAAAAGAAAGAAAGAAAAAAAATGTCTTTGCTGCAATGTTCTGTAATTCACTGAAGGACATGTGACACAATGCTGCTTTTTCACACATTCGGGAACACCTGTGAAAGATAAAGGAGAGGAACGTAACCAAGGTAAGGACAAAGAAGAAGAAAACGTTATTGGACAATGGAAGAAAGTCTCACAGAAATGTCTGTTTGTTTTATTGATGTAACAGTATAGGCTCCTTTTTTCTTCCTGTGTTACTCTTGTAGTTTTGGAATAAAGTATTTGATCACCTTAATTTGTTTGTAGAATGTAACAAAGTATACATTCTAGCCAATTTATTTATGTACTTTCAGATTAAGAATTAAGATTCTTAATAATAATATAAAATAAATGTATAGTAAATGAAGATGTACTACCCAACAGTCTATATACATTCATTCAAATTAGCCTCGAACTGATATAACATTTAATTACTTTCATGATCATTAACAATAACAATCCAATAATAATAATAATACTGTACTGTTATTCAGGTGAATTTTTAAGTAATGGATTTTTACTTGTAATTGAATATTTTTACGATGTGGTATTGGATAATAATAATAATAATAATAATTATGTATTATTTTTAGGATATGGATGGACAAATTGGACATGAAGCCTGTGTTTTTCAACAGACCAAGAAACAGGATATTATGTGCGCATGCGTACTGCTTAGTAATAAGGAGGTTGACGTATATTTCCAATGGATGTATTTCCAAACTATGATGTGGCACCGTAGAGAAGCGGTCTGCGCTAGATAACAACATTGACGGTGTTATACTTTGAGTGAAGGTAGGAGAGGAAGGACGAGTTTTACATCAGTAGTTGCGTATGTAACGGGTTACGTTAGCTAGCTTCTAATAGCGTAACTTCTAAGAAGCTAACGCTCCAGCTAATTATGTACGAGAGACATAAACAACCAAAGCAGGTTGACTACAGTAACATGTTCACAGCACATCTTCATTTCCACTTTGTTTGCTGGACTAAAGCCTCAGCTACGTAATCGTATTAATGCACAGAAGCTACGTATATATGTTTGGCAGTAATTAGCCATAGCCTACGTGATTTAACGAGATTACATGTGAAGGATTGGGAATTTAAATTGACACTGGATGTTATAACTATGTTCGTTTACTTTCTTTTACTTTTAATGTCTTATAGTATACAACTTTATGTGAAGACACAGTAATACACGGTACAATTGCAGGAAAGTAAAAAGAGAAAGAAAAAGCATCTTGCAGTAGTACTCCTTATTTTACACAGACACTACACATGTAATTCACAAAGAATAGAGTGGTGAAGTAAAATGTTTAGGTACAATACAAGTATACAAAGTGCCATCATGCATTAAACCCGTTTTAACGGACCAGAGTAGTCCTGGTTTTAGATGTAATGTAACGTTACTGAGTACATAAGCCCACAGATCCCAGTACAACCCCTCCCCAAGTTTTGAAAATGTTTCCTATCTCATTATTTCCAGAAAGGTTGGTTCAAGGGGTATAGTTCTGGTGTGGAAATACAAAAGATCTGCATTATGCAATAATTATTTAAAAACTGACACACCATAGGCCTATACTGTATGTGTGTGCAATCGTGACTATAAGAGACACAAGCATGACAAAACATATAATAAATGTATGTTCATATGCAAAGCATGCAAATTGTACATTTATTTATTTATATATATATATATATATATATATATATATACACAAAAAGTACACGTATATACATAACAAAAGCACAATGAAATGTGTAAACAGTAGGACAATAGTGCAAAGGTTGCTGGAATACGTTTGAAAGTATTAATGTCAGGTTTCTTTATATACATGTGGTAGGTGGATATGACTGTGTATACACTTAGATTTAAGTTTTACAGTGATGCTATTTACATGTTAAAAACAGTATTTAACTTATACATATATAACTTACATGTACCGTGGATGTTAGTGTTCCAGGGTTATTGCACAGGGATTGTTCCTGACTCTATGTGACTGATGTCAAATGTTGATCACAGTGTCAAAACAGTTTTGTGTCTGGCTGTTTTGGCGTACAGTGTTCTGTAGCGCCTACCAGAGTGGAGAAGTTGGTTTAGTCCAGGGTGTGATGTCTGCAGTGATGTTTCCTGCCTGTGTTCAGGCTCTAGAGATGTATAAGTCCTGATTGGAGGGCAGGGTGGCACCATACTGTCCTTTGTAGTCTGTTCCTGTCCTGCTTGGTGGCTGATCCAAACCACACAGTGATGGATGTGCAGAGAACAGACTGAATAATTGCACTGTAAAATTGGATCAGTAGCTCCTGAGGCAGATTGAACTTCCTGAGCTGGCACAGGAAGCACACCCTCTGCGGGGCTTTTTCCTGATCGTGTCTATATTGGGCGTCAATTTTAGGTCCTGGGAGGTGGTGGAGTCCTGAAACCTGAAAGCTTCCACAGTAGACACAGTGCTGTCTGCTAGTCTGTCTGATGGTCTGCTGCTGGTGATGGGGGAACATTTGGGGGCAACCTGAAGTCCACATTTTTAAAAGTGTTGAGCTCCTGGTTGTTGCGAGATGTCCAGCTGTTCCCTCTCCACACCAATGCAGGGACTGTTTTTCAGGTTTTGGGCTGAGCATCTCTTTGCTACTCTGATCTCTTTTGCCAGTGTGTTTCTGGCCTGGTTGTACAGGATCCTGTCCCCACCTCTGTCAGCCTCTTCCTTGGCCTGACGAAGCTGCCTGAGTTTTTTTTTATTGCTTTAGCCCAGGGTTTATTCTTGTTGTATGTGCAGCAGCAGCACAACACTCACAGTCACAGCAGTCAAAGGAAGCCTGTAACTCCAGCGTTGTGTCGTTGGTCCATGGCACAGTTTTGACAACAGGCTTAGCAGATTTTAGTTTCTGCCTGTACAGACAGGGGAACGTGATGGGAGATGTTGGAGCAACGTGTTAGACAGCGCTCTCAGCCACCATCATCAACAACTAATGAGGGAAATTCCTTTGGAAGAATGCTGCTCTTCAGGAAAGCAGTCCTGTCGAAAAGTATTTGCACAAAAAGTCTGAATCTCCCTCTGAAATCCATCCAGATGAATACTAATGAGTACTCTCACATATTTGTAGTTTTATCTCTCATTCAGAGCTGCATGTTTTTCTCAGAAAATGTGGTGACTTCCAGAAATGGTCTCCCAAACACTTTCCTCCTATTTGTTTTTGCTAAATCCACAGTATTCTCTTTTTGCAGTAAGTGTAACTTCACAACAACTCTCACCTGGAGCGTTCTTCATCAGAGAGGCTCTGTGGTAAATTGATGTGACAGCTTCCTGCAAAACTACAGAATGTTTCTGTAAGCTCTTCCATACTCAAACAGGAATAACAGTTTTTATTCATGGGTTTAGTTTCCCGTTTGGGGCGCTCAAGTGCAAGTATTCACCGAGCCAAAAGCTCCCAACATAAACACAACTTAGGCCTTGAGAAAGATCGGATCACATGTGTAGACACACTCCTCTGAGTCCCTTTGGGGCAGATCAATGGGCTATTTTTATTGTTTCGTTCTTCTGTTTGTGTGTGGATGACACATCAGATGGAGCGATGATAATCTGGTAAATCTAGGAGTCTTTTTATTAAAGCTGACTGGAAGGTGTGGATTGAATACAAGAAAACGTTCTCATTCAGGCGGTGTTCTTGGCAGGTTTTGTAGAAAAACAAGTTTTGTGGAAAAACAGAAAGATCAAAAGTTCACCAAAGCACTCAGACGGTCTGCTGCAAACATCTCATTTGACTAATTAACACTTTAAACAGAGACAGTCAGTGACCTTGCCCTTGTTTCAACAGTGAAAGTGGATGTTGGAAATGCAAAAAAAAAAGTTGTTTCAGACGGTAAATAAAGAGGTCAGTTCAGTGTTTATATTCTCAAACTGCTTAATTACGTCTGTCGGACATTTTCACTTGGGGCACCTTTTTAAAAAGTGTAATGTAGGTTTACAAAACTAATTTAAGCAGGTTTGTTTTGCAATATGGGCTACTGTGTGTCATCAGACGATACACGTTTATCTACTATGATAGATTTGGACTTCACCTACCTAAGATTTCAAATCAATAAGCAGCACAGTATATTGTTGAGTACAATTTCACAGATGGAAGATTACTATGGAGATATTATGAAGAGGGATGCAGGATATGGATGTTTTTCAGCTGATAACTGATAATTACCTGCTACTTCTTGCCAATACCCATAAGATAACAGATCATTTCACATTGTTGTATTTAGAAGTTGAGAACTTGTTGTTTATGCACACTGAGGGTAAGAAAAGCTGAGGTATAATAATATATAATAATGTAACTGTATCGGCCTGATTTATATCGTGCATCCCTATTTATGAATTGTGCCCCTTCTGTGTCTCTTTCCAAACAGCTCCTAATGAAGCAACATGTTGGGTGCTGGAGTATCCAACAACAAGGTCAAGTATTCACGGCTGGCTGCTGATGAAGACGGTTACATAGACTTACAGGTGACGTGCTCTTCTTCTCTGACATTGTTTGTCATGTCTCGTGCCGCTCTATGGTTTGTTCAGGAGCCTGGTAAATATTAGCCTTTTATTACCACAAATTCATTTGAGGTAAATCCCAATTAATGCCTTTCTGGAAATGTGCCAAAGCTTTCTGTGATACCAGAGGAGATCAGAGTAGCTGCCTGCTAAATAACAAGTCTGATTCAACTTTGTGTTTTTCTTCTGTGTCTGTTTGTTAGGGATTAACACAGGCTTTTGTTTTGTTATAATGAAAGTAAAGCATGTACTTCTTTAAGCACAACGTTGATGCTGCACTGAACCTAAGCTACGCTATCTGCTATTATTAACTATAATGATGGAAAACAAACACTTCACTAAGTTTAATGTCTTGTACTTTGTCTAACAATTGAACACTTTACAGTTCAAGAAAAGCCCGACAAAGGTCCCATACAAGGCGATTGCACTGGCAATATTCCTGTTTTTGATTGGCTCCTTACTGATAATCTTCGGGGCTCTTCTTCTGTCGGGAACCATTAAGGTCGAGGTGAGTTTGGTGAATGTGATGGAATCTGTTCAAATGGCAAACTACATTGCTGGGTCTATGATTGGACTGTAGTGGAACTGTGTCCCCGGTATATACATTTGAATACAATTTCTTGTTCTATTGCCAAAGAGCTTATTGTGAAGCGTGTCACATTCTCTCACAGTGTTTGGGTTCCTTAAAACTGACAGTAAATACCCTGTCAGGCTTGTTCTCCTGAAAATCCATTTGTGACAAAAATGTTTGTGTCTGAGTTGCCTGCCTCCTGTCTGTCTCAGTGTAATTCCTGCTCGCAAGATATCTCTCTTTTTATGTTGCTCCTCTATGTCAACTAGCTTTTTATTTACCTTTTTATAGCTTGTGTCCAAAATATGTCTCCAAACATCTCTCAGGACAGTTAATAAATGAATAAAGTCTTCAGGTCACCTTGGCTGCATCTTGATGTTAAAAGAACATGATGGAAATACACTTATTTGCTTTCTTGCTAAGATTTCAATGAGAACATTGATACCACTCTCATGCCTGTACTCCTTATACGAAGCTATGGCCAGCTATGGTTAGCTTAGCATAAAGGCTGGAACCTGTATGAAAACCGAAGAGGTTTGTCTGGCAGTTAGGTGGCAGCTTTGCTAGGTGCAGTAACGGTGGATTGTATTACCTTTGGACTGAGCCAGGCTCGCTGTTTCCCCATCTTCAGACAACTGGCTGCTGCTGTTAGCTTCATATTAACCATAAAGTGGGGCTGTACTGAATAGTTCCAAACTGCAAAGCTTCAATCATAAAGTTGACATTCAATTTCCAAATCAACATAAGAATTCTATTCATTGTGTTTAAAGTCGGTAACTGCACAGTTGAAGATAAAGATCATGGAATCTAATTCTACCAATAGTATGATACTAATAATATTAGTGTAGCCATATCTTTATCTTCAATACACTAATATTATTAGTATTATACTATTGGTAGAATTAGATTCCAGTGGTGGCTGCGTAAGATTTATCTAAACATTTCCAAGTCCAAACGTCCAAACTTATTGAAACCCGAGAGATGTAATCATTTCCAAACTTCACAACATCTTTTTATCGAACAAAATGTTTCGATACGTTTGTTGGCTTTTAGCCTTTTTCAATAACAACATTTTCACTGTGGTCAAAAACCTCTTTGCTCTCTCGCTTGCTTCACACATTTAGGCACTGACGACATTTATTCATTAAAATAAGTTGATTTCATAAAAAAACTGGGGACGGGTATCGTTTGTATCGATACTAGTGCTGATACAACACCTGCGTTTCAGTACCAAGACTTTGCTCCATGCAAACATTTAGGGAATATAAAAACATGTTTCTACAAAAGTGATGACCAGATTAAATGTTGACTAAACATAAGCAGCCAAACCAGCAAATAGTCTGAATTAAATATCCTAAAATCTGCAACATTTAGATTTCGATCAGGAAGTCTGATCTGCTTGACCGTTTTCAACACTTGGTGCTACAGTGTGAAAACATGTCAGTCGGTACCAGAAAAGTATTGCGACGTAATACTCAGCCCTAGCTTTCACAGATCTGGAGAGCCAACACAGCCTCCAAAATGTCAAACTCATGCAGTAATTAAAACCCTCCTGTTGAGTAAATCTGATTTTTAAATAGCTCTAATTGAGAAGTTATCCTGGCATCTTATTGCCCTGCTGCCGTGCTTCTCCTGGCGCTGATTGTTTTGTGTGTGTTTGAATACAACTGATGATTTTGATATGTTATACCTTGGAGTGCCAACTTTGGTACATCCCCTGCTGTGCTTTCTGCTTCCTAAAATAATAACTCAATGTGGAATATAACTGCAAATATTATATTTGTAATAATCAGTAGGAGGTTGATGTGAATGTTTTTTCCAGTCTGCAGATTTGTATTTGCAGAAGATTTGGTCTGACATGAAGGCAGCATCAGAGTTTTTGAGCCGTCGACTTGCCAATTAGCCCACGCGAGTTGAAATAGCATATCTAATACCACTTAATTACACAAGATTCAAGCAAGGGAGGAAGGAAATATGGAAGGACCTTTTGAAAGGAATGAATCAACTGGGTTTTGGTTTCAGCTTTGGAGAGTGTGTGAGTGTCTGCGCTGTCAAGGTCTTCAGCAAACAGTTTGAACAGTCAATTAGTCGCAGTGGCAAATAACACAAAGACATTGACGTTATTATGTATATGTATATACATATACATAACATTAACATTTTAATATTATTTTAGAAATATTTAAAAAAATCTTAACACAACACTGACTAGCTTTTTCCAGAGCTTTCATCAGCATCGCCTGGTCTTCATTATTAAAGGGAGTTTGCTCAGTTCTCGTGTAGATAGCTCAGTGAGTGATGACAACTGAGCATACTCCATCAGATGTTGCAGATTATGAGATGTTGAAATCCAAGATTTATGTTTGTCAAACTACAAAAACACTTCTCCTGTTTGTTCTTGTAGTTTGGGTGAATTGACTCAAAGAAATCCTCAAATATATCTCAATAGAAACGGTATATATGGCATTTACAATATGATGTTTAAAATGCTTACAACCACAATAACATGATGCATGTATCAGCCTTTTGGACATCATCCTGGATTCATCCTTTCTTTTTCTCTTTTTTTCAACACAACATCATTTCTGTCACATTGATGTATTGTTGTATTTGTACTATGTTGTTTATCCTGTACACACGTCATCTATTGCACGTCTGTCCGTCCTGGGAGAGGGATCCCTCCTCAGTTGCTCTCCCTGAGGTTTCTTCCATTTCCCCCCCTTTAATTGTGGGGTACTTTTAGGAAGTTTTTCCTTGTGCGGTGCGAGGGTCTAAGGACAGAGGGTGTCGCAACCTGTACAGTCTGTAAAGCACTGAGACAAATATATAATTTGTGATATTGGGCTATACAAATACATTTGATTTGATTTGATTTGATTTGATTTGGTGTATCTATTGCCATGGCCCATCCAGCAGTGCAGTGGGTTACAGTGACTCAGTGCACAAGACTGCCATCTGGTGGTGAAATTAAATTCTTTCCTTAGCGTTGATGAGGACTACCTGCCTGTGCCTCGTGGTTGTTAGCCGCCGCCTGTGTGAGATGACTAATGATTTACATGAAACCAGATCTCAGACAGATGAAGTCATCCCCTCTGTGTGCCTTCTGCTCACCCTTTTCATCCAGAGCCTGTTTATGGGGCTGGCAGGCACACATGGAGATAAGCATGTTAAAGCCTGATTAGTGCATTAAGGAGTCTGTGATGCTTCTTTACGCATCTCATTACCAAGTAGGGTATTGATGTTTGTGAGTAAATAAGGATCTGATTCACACCTAAAGTAGACCAAGCTTTTAAACATAAAGACATGTTTACTTGTTCTCACCCCCAACTCCATGTTCTGCTCTTCTTTGTAATGTTTTCAGAACCCAGACCGCACCATTCCTGTCATCATCATAGGGCTGCTCGTTTTCCTCCCTGGATTTTACCATTTGAGAATCGCCTACTACGCCGCAAAGGGTTACCGGGGTTACTCCTACGACGACATCCCAGATTTTGGCGACTGACCCCTCCACTCGCCACTGCTGTATACCCTGAGACTGTTGCCTGCTGTTTACTTTCTTATGTATGTAGCTAATAATGCAAAACTGTATCACTGGAGACACGTGTTTTGCTGTTTTTTATGATTCTTATGATTTATTTGACGCTCTGTGTTGTATTGGCCTCCACGCAAAAGCTGGACGAACCTTAGAGGCTTTATATATTCAACTTTATTTACAAAGAAGCAAACACTTAACGAGTAGAGGACCACTGTCCACATGTCGCTGTTGTACATTACTCACCACTCATTCAAGAAGCAAAACACCTTGGATGAGTGGTGAAACATTTTCAGAGACTACACAGAGGCCTTTGAACTTACCGCTGCTGGGACGTCCTGGGTGACTGAGAAGGTTTGTGTTCTTTGCACAGTTGCACAGCTGTTTCATAGTGTATCTTAAACAAATATTTATTTGTGACTGTAGTCTTAAAGTCTTAATGATTTAATGCAGAGCTCAGGGGGACTGTATTTCTCCTGAAAGATTGTATTTGCAATGCTATCCAAAAATGGATTACCCTGTTGAAGTACAGTATATTTTTTGACTGAAATGTATTACTTTCTGTATGAAGTATTGCCGTTGGTGCATATTCAATTGATTTTGAATATCAAAGAAAGATGTATTTTTTACATGCATTGCTTGATTTAAAAAAATAAAATAAAAGTAGAAATCTGATCTAGAAGTTTTGTTTGTGTGACTCATGATTGCAGTCAAGTTCATTCTCTGGAAAGACAAGACAGATAAAATGTCAAATTAAAACATTTATGAAACAAAGATGTTTACTTTTATTTATGGGGTATTACAACACCTTTTGGTAACACAACACCAAAAGTTAAAAAAATAAAAAGTTGCAGAAGTACAGATCAATTAAAAGACCTGGAACGTCCTTCCTTGAAACATAAATATTGAATAGATAGTAAGAAAAGCAAATAAATCACGCCAATCCTTTAAAAAAAATGTTTTATCTGCTGTACAGTCGGTTTAAACTTGTTTTTGGTTCTTTATTATTTACACAAAAGAAAAAAGTGAAGGTTTTCATTTGGGGAGAATTTCTCACTTTATACCAGGAATCTCATCAACCACCACCGAACAGTATGAAAGGCTCACAAGGTTCAGTTTCTTAAACACTTTTTGGAAGGGTGGAGGAGGATCTATAAATAATACCAGAAGCCACTGTTTTCCCTTCATTAGTAAGTGAATAAGTTATCCTCTGTGTAATGTGATGCATGTTTATTCTGACTCATTGTTACTTTTTCGTTCTGGTTTGGCCACCAACATCAGGTAAAGGACACCCTCTTGTGGTTACCACTAAACTGGGTGCCACCATTAAGTGGGATTAAGGGCTAAAAAAAAAAAATCTCCTTTTCATCCTCTGCCTGCACAAACAAACCCATAGTAAATCTGCATTGGTTTGAATATTAAAGGGCTTAAAGGGCTAACTTCTGTTTAATGTAGTTGGAGTCTTTTGAACACAGCGACAAAACAGCAGCAGCAAGAGGAAGGAGGGGAAGAGAGAGGACGAGAGGGGAGGGGGGGGGGGGAGTTGGACTCTCGGCGAGGGAGCAGCAAAGTGGGTCGATGCTTCACTGTCACCTGTACGTGAAATCAACACCTGTTGCCGGAGGGTTTTAAAAAGAAAACGCTCATATTTCAGGTAGTTTTCAACGCCACAAGAGATCAAGGCCTGCTTATAGTCGGCAAGATAGTGACCTGGAGCTCCACACGGAACCAACTGAGGCACACGCAGGACTCAAAGGGATTTAGGAAGGATGTGTTTTTAAAAGGAAATCTCACAGCGGCCGCACACCGGTAACCGAGCTACAGGTAGGATCTGTCAAGGAAAAAACCCACAGCAGTTAAAAGTGAGTCTGACTTCCAGCTGCTTTTGAAAGGATGAGAAATTAATGTTCTGAGCCCATACTGGGGAGTACGAGTTTTCCTCTCAATCCTCCGAACAGTGTCATGCATTTAAACGTGAGTAATTAAGTTTTTATGGGGTCTTTTTTATTATATATTATATATTATGTGGATTGTAAAATTGGCAGAAAGTTTGTGGAGCTTGAACTCAGCAGCAGTCACTTCTCACGAGAAAAAGATATTCAACTAGAGTCTGTGTTATTAATTTGTAATGCTTCTGTAGACCTATATTGTTCATTGTTTTTATTTGGTTATATTGGTGAGAATACCTTTTTTTAAACTGATTAAACCTTTTTGCTTAAAAAAAGCTGTCAAAAATAATGCTGGGTCTATACAATCCATTAAAAATCATATCCAGGGTTCCAAAAATGCAAGATTATAGGTGCATGCAATTTCATTAAAATCATAAAAGTGTTTGAAATAACTTTTTATTCAGTACTTTCAATGGTGCATGGTTCAAAGAGGAACCGATAAGTCTTTCCTTCTGTATCCTATTCAGTATTGAACAAGGAAGGAGATGGATAGCATTTCTTACAGATATAGATAAAGTAGGGAATAACTAGCAACCTAACAATATGTAGAGCCATACACCGAATATGGAATCTCATCTCTTTTGTGCTGTTGACTTTGAATTGAGGCCAGAGTTGCTCTTTATTTCACAGATTATGAAAGAAATATTTTTTTAACTTCCCCCAGACTAGGCTCATTTAATCATTTCAAATTCCATTTTGTTTGATTGCGTCTGTTAATGTGCCAGATGGGTGCAGTCTCCCACAATATAACATTTTCCATAAAGGTTACATCATCAGAGGGAGGCGAGTGGAAATAACTTTATTTTGAAGGAGAAAGACTTGACTGACATCACCTGAATTATATGGATGCAGTAAACATTTCAAGTGTTATACTTAAAGCAGACTGAAGTAGATGCAAATTATTACCTGCAAAGCACTATTAAGCCCATACCAGTGTTTTTGCATGCTGAATCCCAGTGCATTACTCGTGACTTGGTGCCTGTTTAAAGGAGACATTATGATAATTCTGATGGATTATCCGAGTCCAGAAAGTATGTGCAAAACTATAATGGCATGATTGGAAACCAACAACTGTACGAATGTTTGAATTCAGTAACAGTGATGTAAAAGTGGTAAGGTACTTTTTCAAAGCCCCTGACATCATGTCCTGTGTTCCAATACCCATACTACCATACTATGTGTATGTCCCAATTGCAAGGGCAGCTGCAGTATGTACTAAAAGTAAAAAGAAAAAGTATGCAGTTTGGAACACAGCCTTGATACCAAAGGTCCAATAATTTCTTTATACCATTGATAGTCATGACTTAAAGGTTCAATGTGTAAAATATGCCTGAATTTAGACTTAAAACATTAAAACAATGAACTAACATTATCTACAGTGTGAAGAGGTAACAGTGTTGACGTTGTGTCAAAGACGTCTGTGTGTTGCAGAGATATCTACTAAAGTTAGCACTGCTAACTGACAGTTCCGCTCCGTCCAGTCTGTAATACCACTTGTTCCTCTAGAGGTGATAGTGAGTCACTGTAGCTCCAGTCTGCCTCAGTACAGAGGGAGAAGAAGTACAGCTGCCTGACTCGCTCCTAAATATTACAGCCATGTTCTGTGTCTGTTTTATAGTTTGTTTATTGGATTATGTTCAAAGTGGCAGAAATGAGAAAACAACCCGCACCCTCTCCTCGTCCTCACAGCTGCCTGGAGGCTGTTTCTCTGAGTGTTTAGCTGTCGGCAGCCCCGGGAAACAGCGTAGCTTCAGTTAGCAGTTAGCTTGAGTTCAGCCACAGCACCGGGGAACTGCAAACTCCCTGTTGCTGCCATTACACAGGTCCAGCAGCCCGCTGTGACTGTCGGTGCTGGGGCTTGTTCTGGCTGAGATCAGTCTCATTGGCTGCTCACTGGGGTTCTATCTGACGTAGGCGGCTGCTGAGTGCCGGCTCTGCTGACCTCTCCTCCCCGGCGGGCTGCTCTCCTGGCTGCACCACCACCGGGAAGATGACACGAATATGTGGGTCATTTTCTAGTCCAATAAACAAACTAACGTAACATTACACTACAGCCCCCGGTTAATATTAGTGCCCAGTAAACACAGATGATCAGCCCCACGAGAAGATTATAAGACGGCAGAGTTTTATGGCTCTCAGAGTTTCAGCAGTTTAGTCGAATGTTGGTGTTCTTGCCCTCTGACTGACATTACACAGGAGTAAATGCAATACACAATATACATTAGAATACAATAAATATGCCAAACTACTTGAACTAAAATACGAACATTAGAGATTGTATGGACTCAGCATAGACATGAAGTACTGCCCTCTATTTCTTTGTAGCAGGTGGCTCGGAATTACACAATGAAGCTTCAATTTCGTAGAATAAAGGTAAATAGAAAATAAATCCTCTTCAGGTATTTTTCTTTAAGAGTTTAAAGCTCAAAAACTAAATTAGGCTGCTTCACTAGAACTGTGTGGGTGTGGTTTGAGCAGACAAACTGTTCAAACTGTTCAAACTGTTCAAATGCTGCTAAATGCTGATTGGTTCTCAAGTATGTGACATCACCATTTTCCAACTAAGCCCCATCTACTTCAAACCAGTGAGAAGAGCATCAGAGAAAAAAAGGAAAACGTTTATCTCTTGAGAAATAACCAAAACATTTGGAACTTCGGCAGAACAGAGTGCGCAACTGTAGGAACCCATCACACACAGGAAAAAGCGGATTGCTGTAGCCTAACCTTTAAGTGCGTTACACTGTACACGAGAGATACAGCACTTTAATATTGGGTTTCAGCTGTTTTGTGAGTTCAGCACAGTTGAGGTTGTCCTGTCTGCTGCAGAGCTCAAGTCAACATCACTTGGACTTTTGAGTTGGAATGATTTGATATCCTCCCCAAGACCCAAAACTTTAAAATTGATGTTGTAAAAGCTCTTAATTTTCCTGACAACAGATACAGTATGCTCTGACTCACCACTGTGAGTCATACTCTCGGATAGTGTGGTCTGCTCTGGCCACTCGTAGGCTCTGACATTGTTACACCTTTTTATAAATAAGGCAAGAGAGCAGGGAGGTCTGCTCCAATACTACCTTTCAATACCCTTTGAGTTCTCTGGACTTCTTCCCCACGGACATTGTGTATCCTGCACAGTCGGCGTTAAATATGTTGCAGAATGACTTGAAACTCAGTGAATTAATCTTGTTAAAGCTTTTAAATACAAAAGGAAAGAATAAGAGGCAGGTTCCTTATTAATGTACCCTATTCCAAAACTATTTTTCATTTCTCTTTTGAAATGCGAGTACCCACAGTCTGTTGATTTCCAGATCGCTGCTGTCAACAAAAAACATTCGGCTCAGATAGACTGATAATTGCACAGAAGTAGTATTTATGATTTTATGGAAAATTATTATTTTTAAATAATGAATTTTTCTGTAATTTTGTATTATACTCTCCATTAGTCTGTAAAAAAAAGAAATGGCATTTTATTTGGTGAGGTGTGCATTATGACTTGTTTACAACTGTTTAGAATTAGGAATTTCTTGGTCTTCACTTTGGACTTCACAACCAAACCTTTAATGTATTTATGATTTACAAAATAGTGACTTTACTCCTTCTATCCTTTTAACCCATGACGTAATTTGTTTTCCGTATACAACTGAAGTATATTTCGTAGATTAAATCAACAAAAAGATTGTGGCTTTCATCTGGATTTGCCTGCCTGCTCTCTGATTCATAGAAAAGATACCTAACGTTTGTACTCTGAGCGCAGAGATGCAATAACGACACAGTGGAAACTTTTTACTTTTTCTTATTTTATCTCCCCTTTTCAGTCTGTCCTATTTTCTCTTAAGTGCACATCAAACTGAGCCACGCAGAGGGTTCCTATTGTGATGGTAGCTTGTGTTAGAATTTAAAACTGGCTTTTCTAAGCCATGTGCAAGCTATGGGGAAAATAAAATGTCACTTACAGGCAGCAGACAACCTAATGTTGGCACATTGTGGAGAAGAACTTAAGCTCTGAAGTAACTTAATCAAAATAACAATTACTGCTGCAGCGCTGGGATACAGCAGGTGGAATGACAATGAGCAGTGCTTTTTTTACAAAGCATGTCAGCTGACAGAGCTCCAAAGAGCTGGTGTAAAAACAATGATTCAGATTTATCAAAACTGTAACTTGGTCAAGTCCTTATTTGCAAATGTCAAGTCAACCACAAGTCTTGAATTTCCTTCAACAGCTGTGTTGATAATGTTTTTTAGTTGAGACGAAGGCCTTTCAATGCAGAGGCCTAATAATGAAATATTCAAGCTGTCAGACCATACAAGGCCTGTACGCCGATTCTGACTCGATATCTTTGACTTGACAAGTCACGTGATTCGTGAGCCAAAGTAAAGCCCAAAGTAAACATACGATTGTAAACTGAATATCTTTGATATAGGAGTGTTGGTCGGACAAAACCAGCATTTTGATTAGAAAATCATGATGGACATTTATCACAATATTCGGATATTTTATTGTCCAAAGGATTTATTAGATAATTGAGAAAATCAATATTGGCAATAAATCAGTAATTCAGTATTTACAACGTCGCCTTGGCAAATGCATGCTGTATTCTGAAAATCTGATTAATTGCCGGTGAACATCGGTTGAGGTTAAATATTACAAGTTTGAACATTTACATAATCTGGTAGTTTTGAATAAGAAAGAATTGAGTTTACCAGGCCTCTTCAGCCTCATCGCTGCTGGAGGCTAGCATCCAGGTGAGCGGCTTGAGGCTATGCTAGGCGCTACTACCCTAACATACCCAGATTTCCAACATAACTGTCGACGGTTCAATTGCATTATGGGTAATGTAGCTGCCAGAAGGAAGGAATGAAGGAAGAGGAATGTGTAGAGTAAATGGATGAAATCTCTGGTTCTGTTTCATCAATTTCTATCCTTTTTATTTGTATTTAACTTTCCTTTTGTGAGTCAACATTATAGATAAATCTGTGCAATGCTCTACATCTTTTTGAGGAATGTTTACTATTAGGATTTTGTCAGTTTGAAGATAAAAACACCATTTTCTGTTAAGTGTTTTGTGTATCCTTTTTAGGTTGCAGCACATTAGGAATTTGACTCTTTTTCTCTTTACTCTTACTCTGGTCAGAGGTTAGTGTCCAATTTAGTTCGTTGGCTGATGCAAGCAGCCTTGAAACTCACTGAACAAATATCCTGGGTTTCCCTGAGGATTCAGTACCTGTAGCTTTCTGAATCAATACTTAGGACATTATAAAGGACGTTTTTTGAGTATACACGCAAACAAATATGGAAATGGAATTTGATCAGAAAACAAATGTATAGGAGTCTCTTTATCTTTGCTTTGGAGCGTGTTGGGGTAAGAGGAGGCAGGAGTGCTGATAAATCTGTTACTGTGCCTCAGTCGTGATTAATCAGCTGGTCCCCATTTCTCTCCTCGTGTAGATTAAAATGGCAACAGCACAGAATTTCAACAGCATGCCTGTCACTGACATTTCTATTTCTGTCAGCTGATAAATCTGCATGAGACAGGGCACTCTCTTTTGTGAGCTACTGGCTCATTTATTATAGCTTTAAAAAATGTCCAGAGTGCTGCGCTGTCACTGTGTTTGTGTGTATGCCATGTCAGAGGAAGGAAATGTCTAGAGACCATCTGTGTTACCATGGCTGTGCATTTCACCTGTGCAGGCCACTTTGTTTGGCAGCTCTGTGAGGTTTTGTTTCACATTTAATGACAGAAAATGTCCTGCAGCTTAACAAGATTTCGTTTTGCCTCTCATCTTTCTTCTTGCTGTGTTTGCCACACTTTCCCTGCTCTCTTTGTCTCCACAAAAATGCTATTTCTATCGCTGCTGTTCCACTTTATTGCCCTTGCTATTTCGCCAGACACACAAATAAGTCTCACCTTGTCAGAGCAGATTCTTTCATTCATCTGTAGCTGTCTGTATTTGGACACCAAATGAAGAAGTGTCGGTTATATTTCATTAATCAGCGACATTATGGACGTTACAGGGTTTTCAATCTATATCATCTCCATTAACTGTTAACAAGAGGCAGTCGATGAAGAGCGAGGAGAAGATGCTGAGCATCTGTTAATTATGTGCCAAACAGGGAAGAGTCGTCGCTGTGCTTAGTCATGGCAACAGTTTTCATTTGTGCGTATGTGCTGCTCCTTCCTCCTCACCCACTGTGTGCTGTGAGGATGACAAACAAGAGCATCATAATGTTGAAGCTTTACCTTTTGCTTGCCTGGCTCAGTCTCAGGAAACACTCGATGCCTCATTCACATGTAATAAGTTCTGGTTGAACTCTCTATTGTGCTGCTTTGCATAAAGCCAAGCGGGGGAAGAGCAGGGGATGGAAGTCTGGCATTCAGCAGACGCGCTGCAGATTGGGGATTTTTTATTTTTTTACTTTTACTTTGATTTTGTGGAAAATCTGTGTATGCTGTGCTGTTTGCTGAATCATGGAGAGTGTGTTGGAACAAGCACGGCAGCTGTTGACAGCCTGCGTAATTGTTTTTCACTGGTTCAGACTTTGCCCCTGCTATGAAATGAAAAGGCCCATAAAAGCTTCAGGGAGGTGTGTTGGCTGTTCATTCTCAGGAAGTGTAGAGATCACTGAGGGTCACATCACTTCCTGATCATACAAATCTATTTATTATGGACCTTTTATCATGTATAATGGTTTAATCACATGCCTGTACAGATAGATGGATCGAGACTATGTTTATAAAAATAAACTTATATATATGACCCTTAATTTTTTTTTTTTTATTGAATTTCCTTCAACAGCTGTGTTGATGATGTTTTTTAGTTGAGACGAAGGCCTTTCAATGCAGAGGCCTAATAATGAAATATTCATGTCAGACCATACAAGGCCTGTACGCCGATTCTGACTCGATATCTTTGACTTGACAAGTCACGTGATTTGTGAGCCAAAGTAAAGCCCAAAGTAAACATACGATTGTAAACTGAATATCTTTGAATATATATAGTAGTGTTGGTCGGACAAAACCAGCATTTTGATTAGAAAATCATGACGGACATTTATCACAATATTCGGATATTTTATTGTCCAAAGGATTTATTAGATAATTGAGAAAATCAATATCGGCAATAAATCAGTAATTCAGTAACCTTTAATTAAATGTTTTGTAAAAACACCTACAGTATACAGTACAGCATGTATAAAGTATAAAACACCATTTAATTGTACATGAGACGTGATGTCATTGATGCCTTATTTATCATGTCTTAATGTTGCTGCAATCTTTTAAAGTGTTAAATGATCAAAGACAGATTTCCGCGATGGTGGATAGTAAAGCTATATTGTACTCTATGTGCTCATGTTGACACCAAGCATTCAAAGAAATAAATGCACGTTACCATTCAGTCAGAAATTATACAAGACAGGAGCTGTCATTCAAATTGTAACTTTCAATTTAATAAGAGAAATCTTCACTAATAGTGAATTTCTTTTCCCATCAAGGATTTGTGCCGGTGCACCTCTACCAAAAATTCACTTCTTCCCTGATGAGAGCAGCTTCTTAATTTCGTTTAGAACTTGGAGAAAATACATTTCCCTGAACTTAATTGAGATTGCAGTTTAGTGGTATAGGAAGTAATTTAGTCAATCCACCACATTTTAGAGGGGGATGTTACTTTATTACATTTATAGATTAAGTTGCTAGTTACTTTTCAGAAAAGATTTTACATAGAAAACCTTTGAAAGAAACCGTAGCACACTCTGAAAAGTTGAATACGCTAATTTTAGAAAACTGTCAGTAAAGGCAGCTGTATAACGTCAGTTACCTGACTTAATGGCTGCTGTTCATTTGTGCTACTCTTAGAGTAGCTTTCCTAAATAGTTTTGCTTTTAGTATCATCCAATAATTGTCATTTGTAGCTGCAGTGGTTGTTCAGCCATCGTTACCTATTGTTGCTTTGACCACTGTGCCAGAGTGAATGAACCCCATAGTCCAAAGACAGTTTGCGTTATATGTACGTGGCACAGAGAGCTAGTTTCTGGCTCTTATCTGGCACACTTCTTCATGTTTGCCTTTGTGAGTGTACACACGTTAACCTTTGCTCTTTACAGGACCGTAGTGTAATTACCTCAGCACAATGAGGAGATGTGGGCTAAAGTGAGGCTCAACTGGTGTGTGGCTATAGAGCTGATATCAGCCCTATATTCCTGTCAAATCTGACCTTAACCAGCAGCAGCTGTGGCCCACTGTAAATGGCCTGCATGATACGAGACCTCCCTTCAGCATGTGTGGCATTTACTCATTTATTTACTTATTTCATACAGTGGCTGCTAGTTCTACAATAGAGTGTGTGTGTGTGTGTGTGTGTGTGTGTGTGTGTGTGTGTGTGTGTGTGTGTGTGTGTGTGTGTGTGTGTGTGTGTGTGTGTGTGTGTGTGTGTGTGTGTGTGTGAGAGAGAGAGATCTGAGCTATGATGTTAATGTTCTCCCTCTGGTTCACACATATGATCAAATGGAAGCTGGGGTTGTTTTGACCGGAATTAATCGGTGGCTGCGTCTTGACATTAGGTTGAACTTCTTGATGCCTACTCAACTTATCTCTGTCCTTGAGTGCTGAGTCTCCTGGCTTCCCCAGCCAAATGTCTTCATTGATGTGCTCTAAATAAAACACTTAGATGTCGCTCCGCACGTGACTCTCGAGAGATTTATGTGGCATTTATGTCATTTACTTTCACAAAAGGATATAGGGCCCGGGAGTTTTCTGGCAGCAGAGGCAGCTCTGCCCATTTCTGTAATGATATGGGATGAATTCCAGTTATTGGAAAGCTGTATAAAAATCTGTCTGTAAAATTATGACAGAAGCGGCAGCTCTGCTGTAGCCTTTTTATTTGGAAATCTGTCACAGATGGCAGTCATCTTGCATGAAGCCAAAGAAGTAATGTGATTGTGACAATTGTGTCTCTTTTGCCAACAGATTGAACATGCTGCAGGTTGTATGAGTGACAGATATGGGGTCAGCGAGATCATCTTTGCAGACTTTCACTGTGGTGGCACTTTTTTGCCTATTTTGTAAGTATC